>NW_010414040.1:0-24827 GCF_000710305.1 Buceros rhinoceros silvestris
CAGTGACATCTTTTCACCTGCCGTTTCATCCGTTGCCTGTCACTACAGGGCTTTGCAAACTTGAGTAAACCCTTCAAGCCTGCGCGGTGGACTTTTTAGGTGAGGTGCAGCGTGCACAGAACTGATCCCACCCTTTACACCTAAGGTTCATCTGCCAGGGCCTAGCGAGCTTGGACAGTGACAGCGAAGTCCTCAGGTCGTAGGTTTGGTTAGAGTGTCCTTCTCTTAGATGATGGATGAGCCTTACAGGACTAAACGAGCTCCATCTGCCCGGGTTTGGAGTCAGAGTTGTCCTTCTCCTAGGATGGTTGCCCGAAGGCTAGTGAGCCCATCCTGCCCGTGGACACACTTTGTCTGACCCTTCAGCCGAGACCTGTCTGGCCTGGGAGACCCCACCGGAGGCACATGCCACCACCAGCACAGCTCTCAACCTCGCAAGGGCACACAAGCTCCTTCCCCACGGCAAGGGGGTGCCTGTGAAAGAGGTAGTGAGAACAATAACAGAAGAAAATAATAATTTAAAAAGTGGTACAGCATATCTTAGAATTTTAGCTTAGTTTTGCATTGGATGTGTATTTACTATAAGAAAGATGACGTGGATGCAACTTTTACATAATGGTTTGTTTTCTGGTAGCTTTTCTTGCAAAAAAATCTACAATGAGGCTACAAAAAAAAAAAAAAAATCATCCATCATTGTGCCAGAACTACTGTGTACTAGTGGTTAGATTTGTTCCATCTTTGACCTTTAAAAATCAAGTTGCTTCCCAAATGCCTTTGGGAGGTATTAGCTACAGGAGGTGTTATTTGGGAAGTATTTTAGAACTCTGAACACAGAATGCTGGAATCTGAAGCTCAAATCCTTCTTCCAGTACACCTGAAATTATTTCTGCAGGTTGGGACAGTTCTGACAGAGAAATCCACCTGAGAACAGCCAACAAGATGCACCTAAGATCTGCATTCAGATATGACTGCAGACTTGGAGGGGATAAGCCAGCAGTCAACAGATGTTTCTATATGTCTCCTGCATTTCACCTGGATAGGTTAACTGGAGTATTCTTGGAGGCATATACACATCTCTGCTGATTTGAAAAAAAAATTAACAATGTTTTATAATATCTGCCTGTTTCATTTGGCTGTGTTTTTCCAGAAGTCTGGTCTGCTGATGGCTTTAATCTCCTTACAGAGAGAGGCTGCGCATGCCAGGAATGATCTCACATGACTTCCTTGGTGAGTGACACATCTGCTTAGCTCTTGAACCTGCTGTTATTAGCAGACAGCTGTTCCAGTTCTGGCAGCAGACTAAAGGATCAAGTACTGTGATATAAGCAGTGGGAAGTATTGAGATTGAGCCTCCTGCTTCACAGAATCAAGCTTGTAATGGAGTTGAAGGTGACTTATGCACCTTTGCTGTTTTCATCATAAACGATTTGCTGAAAATCAAATTTGCTCTCAGAATAAAATTTGTAACATTCTTGAGAAAGTGCAGTATTATTTAACATGGAAAACCTGAAAAAAGCCCAGAATGCATAAGCTTGCAAGTCCTGGGTCGAACACTTTCCAATGTGAGGAAGAAAACAATGCAAGTCTGACCATCCTGCAGATACTGGAGGCTAAGCCGCACACTGATCTGTAGGAAATGGTTCATTTTCGAATTCCCCTGTCTTCAGAAGAAGCCTGCCTAGATTGAAGGATCAGTGGAAAATGAGGAAAAGGCCGGAACTTGGCTTGTGGTGATGTTTCACTCTCATTTATTCCAGTGTTTTTTATGCTCATATTTCCAATGACTAATGAATGTTTGTAGACAATCCTCTATTAAAACTGCCTCTTCCAGGCTAAAGTCTTCATTGTCAAACAATAGTAAAGACATAGTAATACTATAGCAATTCACTTATATAAAACCAATGTAAGAATCAGTGCCTCACCACATTTATAATGACTTATCAATATAGTTTGTGTTCTGCTGTGATGTGAGAGAAAATTTAGTTCTGACCACATGTTATAAAACAAAGACAGGTATGATTAATTAGGATTGAAAATTTAGGTTTAAAATCTATTAATCTGGGGTGAGTGTTTTGGGTAGTATACACATTTCTTTTAGGCTTTACTAATGAAGGCTGGTATATTATCCCTTATGATCCATATGGAATAAAATAATCTCTGAGCTCTCACCATGAATACAGAGTTCCATGTAGAAACTATTGGTTCCAGAATTAGTAAAAAATATTTTGGAAATGACACCTTTTGTTAAACAGGTTCAGAAACCTGTGCTATTGCTTGTAGTGAATTATATGAATTATAGGAATGTGACACATATAAGGAAAAAATTTGTTGCAAAAATCGCTAAGCACTTAGTTTCAGTGTAAAAAAAAAATATGCCCCCTCCTTTATGCACAGTAATAATCTCTTACTGATGTATATACTGATGTATATTTGATTGACAATGAAATACAATACAAATGCTATTATTTGCTACACACTAGGAAAAACCTTGTATCAGAAAGTCAGTCCGGGTACTGCAGGCAAATTTACAGAAGTACAACCTTAAAGATGGACCTTTAAACTTAACTGGCCCCCTTACAAAAGTCAGTGAAAATGAGATACTATGCAAGGACAAAACCAATGGTGTTATACCATAGATTTGGACTGAGATTTGAACTTTGATTTCCATGATGGTTTTTATTGTACGAACAGATATAATGCCCATGCCAAAAACTCTGAGGTATCTGTTAATTTTTTTATCAGGATTGTTAACTAATATGGAGGTTATTTTATTTTTATTTTAGGGACAGCTCCAAATGATCTCGGATGAAATTTTGCTTGAGAAATAGCTTCAACACTCCCATTGCAGACAGCTTATTTCAGTTGTTCTATGGCACCTTTCCCAGGCAAAGTAAGAGGAAATGGTAGTTATGAATTTGCTAATCATAAAGTTATTAGATTTATAACACAATCACACTAATACCTGACATACAGGAAAATATAATGTTGTGCTACATACTTTATAGATGAGTAGGAGCATGTTCCTGTAATTAAAAGAAAAGTTTTTTTTTGGTCTTTAAACGAGTCAGAGGAACATGAAGGTTTTTAGGACAAATATTTTATTTCCTTTGGCTAATTGTTTAATGTTTCCATTAAAGTACTAGGCAGACTTGCAAAATTCAAGGCTACGGAGTCTAGATATTTTGCTATATATATTTAAATATATAGATAGGTTTTAAATAAGATATCCTTTTTACTTTGTTAGAAGTATACTCATTATTATGTTAGAAATATACTCATTATGTAAACTGCTTAAATCAATAAAGACATGAAAAATATTTCATTGTTTGTAATTATGCAGATAGTGTTTTATAGTTATGAAAAAGGACTGAATTCTGGATTGTTCCACACAAGACACTAAAGAGAAAGAAAATATCTTCTGAGCAAGGATTGCCCTTGTCTGTGATCCAGGTATATGGAATAAGGAAGACTTTGGATGTTTTTCTGACTTTCAGAACAAAGACTAGGGACTGCAGGAAGTGCTTCTGCATAGCTGATTCAGTGTCCAGTTGAACTGAGGTAGGACATCAGCAAAAGTTATTTACTAAAGGTAAGGATCACTACTGTGTGTTGTATGCTTTACTGGAAACTAGCTTACATTGAGAGCGACTAACTTTCATACAATGGAAGTGGTTGATTCTCTCTTCTGATTTCTCAGAAGGAAAAGAACTGTTTGCATTACTGATCACTTGTTTTCTGATGCTGTTTTACAAGGTTGACAACTTAAGCTAGGAGACTGTGAAAGAACTACAGGAACTCAAATAGGGAAAAAAGTATGTTTAAAATCAATTGAAACAATTGTAAACCAGCACAGAAATTCCTTTAGTTTCAAGATTCATAGGGCAGGAAACCTGTTCTAATAAAAAAATTGTCCACATCAAATGTTTATATGTTGTCATCCTCAACATGTGTATGATCTATAGGGTAAAGGTTTATGTCTTACATCCATAAACCAGCAGTACACAGAGACTATCCATTACACCCAATAAAATACTGACCTGTGTTTTTTCTCTTTCAATGCAGTTTCCTATTTGTGAACCCAATCTTCACCAGATAGCCTTCTGGGGAAACAACACAAACACCACTTGGCCCCTTCCCTGTGGCCTCGATGAAGCAAAACTGGGAAGTATTTGTGCTACATGTGATTCAGAACTTTTTGAACATACTTGAAGTCCACCTACACCCAGAGAATAAAATTTATCTTTGAAATATGCCACATTACAACATCAAGTGAGAGGAGCAAATGTGATTGCTTCTAATAAACAAGTTATTGCGTTATTAACCCTGGGTTTAAAAGTGCACGTATGCAGGGCAACTCATTACCATCAAGAGATGTGTGGAGCAAGCAAAGGAAGCGTTATTATCCCAGGGGTCACTGAGAACAGCAGCAAATAGGATTGTTGCTCAGAGCAAGATGAAGTCTAGATGAATGTAATTTCAAAGAGAATTCATTTGTGGAGAATTGATTTAAATGACATGTAAAGGGGTACCCACTGTATTAATCTCTGAGGCTCTCCTGTGTTCTTACTGTAATATAAGGCTAAGCCTCTGTCTTTTTTTTCTCCTCTGAGTGTAATGTGTTAAGGCACCTGGGCATGTTACAACCCTATGAGAACCACAGCCAAGCCGTCTCTGGCTGGACACTTTTGAGGCTCTCAAATCAAGTTTTCCTGCACCTACAGCCCTTTGTCAGGAACAGAAGGAACAACCTTGGAGGCAACTTGACTGAGAGATGACAACCCATGACCTAGCTACTGGCACCTGGGGTGGTCAATAACCCCCTAAGTTTATTAATCCCTTGACTCTGAATTTTGGCTTGTATGGGTTAACTTTTCAGAAGCAAATATTAAATACCAAACACAAAGCGTGCGCTGATGATTCCAGTTACATCTTACTAGTATTATACATAGATAAACAAATCCAGAGACATACCAGTCTAGGCAAAACACACTTTTATTTTTTTCACTGCACTGCAGTTCAATCCATGCCCTTTGAATCTCCAGAGTCTTTCAGTTAATGTCTTTCGCTGTCAGCATTAACCCATAGATGGTGGATAATTCTCTCGCCTGCCCCTGCTCCCTGTGGGAGCAAGCTCTTTGTGGTCTGCCTCTAGGGCTCTAGGATTCTTCCTCTGATTAATTTATTCATTGAAGCTACACATACTTTGTTCTGTATCTACAATTCTGTGTTTTCCACCACATACTCCCTATTCTTTAAAGGAGTCATTGTCAACAGTATTTTCATCAGATAAGTTGCTATTGACATGCCTTTTTCATGGCCTAGAAAGAATGTGACATATGTTATTTCAGCATCTGCTGTAAATAGAGCCTTCAGCTCCGCAAAAAATCTGACTTGTAGTGGGTTTTTGACCAAGAAATGATGACTGGCAGCCTGGGAATTGTAACAGTACTCTGTAGGCAGGTAACACTATTTCCTTAAAGCTCATTTTCAGCATTTGCTGGTAGACTACGTTATACATGCTACTGAAATATCTGATCACCCTCAGAATGTGGGCACGGTCTGGAAACCTGTAGATGAGAGAATAGCTATTCCTTGATCTTTATTTCTGTGGACAGGGACCACACAACAAGCAATCCTGGAAGGGCTCTGTGATTAACTATGTTACATATTGAAGTTAATGGATTTTATAAGCATGACAACTTTGAATTTATTTGAAAATATTTAATGAACAAGTTATTTCTTAACTCATTTTTTAGCTAATTTCTGGCAATCTCCTGAGCAAGCTACTTTAGTAGATTTAATACATGTGTAAAATGAATCAATCATAGATTGGGCACAGAAATTTGAATACATTTATAATGACCTGTGGTCATTAAGGATGGCCTACACACTCGTTCTGTGGTAATGCCTGCTAAATCTATAGAGCTTGTTAATGTCTGACAAGTGAATTTATGTTCTTATGGTTTAGTGTTTAATGATGATTAATCCCATAGCAAAAGAGTAGTCTCAGCTTTTGACGGTTATTGCAGAACATGTGGAAAACAAAAAGTGTCAATTAAGTAAAATGTTTACGTCCTAAAATACACTTTATTTTACCTATAAGCAAAGACATTAAAATTATACTATAGCTGGAGGAAGAGGATTTGCAGCATTTACAATCAGTCAGCACCTTTGTTTTTATTTTGGACTAGTATTAGTCTAGAGCAATTTGAAATATCCATAAAAATTGGAAGGCAATTCCTTCAAGAAGATGATTTTCATGATAGCTCACAGAGTGTTTGGTTTGGGTAGTGATGTTAGATAAAGCAAGGCAGCTTATGTTTTCTAAGATTGGGCTCAAATCAGCCAAATACCAAGAGACCACCCCTGAGTAATGTCAAAGGTAGGTGACATCTGAGCCTGGGAGTGTTTCCTTAGGAACAAGCATGAAGCAGAGTCTAAAGGGCTAGGATGGAGGTTGAAAATGTCGGGTATTATACTCTGCACTTGATCTAACATCCCCCTACCGACTTCATGGCACTCAGAGAGAAAAATGAAGGGTTCTGATTCTTTTGTGTGTGGCAAAAACCCCTTCTCTATGATTTGAAAAAGACAGTAGGACTCCCCTCTGGGTAAAAAGAAATCTCTTTTCAGCTGAAGTAGACTGTGATTATTTGTTTATGTCTGAGATTTGATTGCAATTTTGGATCCTGAAAACAGAAAGAAACAAGTGATGGGAAATGCAGTCTGGGGCAGAATCTAATCAGGGGACAATCAGTCACTGACTATAGGGTATTTCCTTATGATTATAACTGCTGTGCCTTGTTGTAAATGCTACCTCTGTTGAGTAAAAAAAAGAAAAGGATTATAAATTTCAAACTGGAGTACTCTGTGGCTAGACAATGTGGCCCAAATTCTCCACTTTCTTTTACCAGTTTAAATGAAATGTGATTTACATCTGTAAAAACAGAAGAGGAATCAAACACTTTCAGTGTGCATTTTGAAGAATCTCCTCTAGCCATACAGTTTATTTTTGAAGCTTAAGAAATTTTCTGACTCAAACGTTTGTCCTTAATAGGAGTTTCTCACAGGGTGAACTAAAATGTTCTATTTATTTTAACGAGTCTTTTCTCATAATTGAATAAATCCTTCAGAATATGAAAGTTTTTAACTGTTCAATATGGTAAGTATTAGAGACACATTGTCATGTTCCATGTTTTTGCTTTTATGTAAGAAAATTGACCCAGAACATGTATCTGTTAATCACTTACCTGTTTGGGTAGTAATTGAATGCTATGTTGTAACGATATGGAAGTTCTCTTGCAGTTTATTTTAGCTTATCTGAGTTGATTGTATATTAGTTTTTTTTCATTTGTGGTTGTGCATCACTTTATGACCAAGGACCAGCTTCTCTCTGAAAAGAAATGAGTGGTGATTCTCTTGGCACAAAGAAATCTTGGGTTGCTCCTGGTCCGTATCAATGAATCAGTGCCAGCTTGCCCGGTTGACTTTATTGCCTATGTGGGCTAGAGATGTAAGGCCTGTGAATGGAGCATGCTGTAATTAGATGCTGTCTTCTCTCATATAAATTATTAGTAATAACATTTTTTTCCATTTGAATATATGCAGAATAAAATTTATATCCAGAAAGAGAAATGACCCAGTACCATTTAAAAAAAAAAAAAAAGGTGTTTTCCTGCTGCGTATTCCTCAGTTTAGAATTGGAAAATTACTTGTAATTTGGCAAACAAATCAGTTCTTCTGAGATGAAAAACTGCTAGGGATATACCAATTAAGGTTTGAAGTTTGAAAGTGTTCAAGTTCATTAACTTGAACCCCAAACCCATTGTAAATTGCCCTGACATTTATAATTGCTGAAATAGTACATTGGTGGTTCTTACATCAATAGTAATGATATAGGTTAGCAAAACACTGTCAGCCATCAACTTCATGCAGTGGAATAGTCTGACCTCACATATTTTCAGCTGGAGCCACGACTGAGTTTTCTTAGACGTGTCAGGTAAATCAGTCCCTGGGTTATTTAAGCATCTGCACAATACTCCAAAAACAAATAGCGGCTGTTTCACAGAGATTACAGGGAAAAGAAATCTTTGTGTGCCTTATGGCTGATGTCTTCATTTCTGCTCCCAGTGGATGTATAAGTACAACATCTTATCTGACATAAATTCAATTATGGGTAGGTCTGCCACAGAAGAATAACTCCTGAGTGTATACTAATTGACTGAATAGGAACTGGAGCATATAATGGGTCTTTTCCACTCCTCAGCCTGGGGTACGCTAAGGGAATGACACACAGGCAAAAGGAAATTCCAAAAGAGCTCAAATACTTATGGATAGGCCATGAAATATTGGATGGCTTTAATTTTTTGTTATAAGGATTACATACATGCAAGGCAAAAGTGATATTGACAGGACTGTTGAAACCAAGCATGTATTTATGGGGATAATAGACTTTTCACATCAGCATGATCAATTCAGTGAAGGAGATTGAATTTCTCATAATCTCGACTCCACAAAATTCTAGATCTGCACAAAATGTCAGTTCTCATTAGTCTGATGTTGTTTCCAGAGTATTACTTTGTGAGTTTGTATTCTCAGAGAAGAGGCTGTTCGGGAATTACTAAAGGTAGCAAATAGTGTAGCCTTTATTAAAGAATGAGGACTCAAAATATTTGGACAATCCTTTTTTCCCCCCTTAAAAACAATAAAAAAGAATTATTTATATATCTCATTTTTTCTATAATTTAAATAAAAGTGAAGTTTCACTAAAACTATTCTTAATGTTGATGCTTGCACTGAAGCTAAGTAGGCTGCAATTAGTCATCCTTTTAATGTTCATTCCAAGATTAAAATATGAAAAAAATAATGTTTTCTAACAGTGAGACTGCATGGTAAGTTCGTATTCCAGAACTCCTTCAGCAATAATTCCAAGTTAGGTAATGTCTACAGGATGCTCATGCAAAGCAGATATTGCAGGAACATTCTGTAGCATCAATACGGCTTTTGGACCCTGCTAGAGTGAAAATTGACTAGCACGGAAGATGGAGATTAATTTAGATACAAAGTAACTTTTGTGTTCAAATATCTTTATTCGAGACAAATGACAAGGCATTGCTGTTGTTATTTTCTATGACTATATGGTAGAAAGTTCTCAAATACAGAGAATTTGTGTGGGAACTAGAGTGCCATTTCTTTCTTTGATATGCATTCCTTAATAATATGGTTATATCAGAAACAAGGAAATTTTTATTGTTAAAAATTCCATGACGGGGTTAGAATTTATAAAGACATGATTTACAATCCACTTGTGACCAAAAGGACTGAGTGAAAAGAATCTACTGCAAACACATCCACCTTCAGTGAAAAATGAATACGGAAAGACTATTAATGTAGAATTCAGTTCCCATAAGTCGCTCTGCAGTGTAATGTGGGTTGTCAGACTGAACCGTCACAAAAGGCAGTGAATATCTGGGGAAATAAGCAGACAGGACTGAGCCACTAGACTAGTGAGAGCTGGCAGAAACTCTCCCTTGCAGACCTATTCTTTTTTTTTTTTTTTTTTTTTTTTAATTTTATTTTTTTTTCAATGGGAAAAACTCTCCCCTGCGTGCCTTTTTTTTTTTTTTTTTTTTTTTTTTTTTGTAATTTGATTTCTTTTTCCTACCACTTCCTCCAGTAACTTTTCAAGCAAGAGGAACCTAGCAGCTTTCTCTGGGCTTTAACTTTGTCTCAGCAGAGACAATAACAATGTCTTTCAGAGGAACTGCCTGCATCATTTTTTTTTCTTCAACCTTCATGCTCACAATCTGTTTCCACTGCCCCTCTCCATATATATAATTTTATTTATTTCTACATTGTGTCCAGATCTTCCTAACACCTTGATTCGTGTTTTGTTCTCACTCTCTTTGTCACCATCTGCCATGTATGAAAGTTCCTTCTATGCCTTGAGAAATTGTCTGGTTCACTTTCAGGAAAAAAAAAAGACTTTTTTTTTTTTTAACAAAATTAACAGATATAAACAGAGAATGTTTTATTTTACCTAATAGGTAAGACTGCTATGAAAACACTTTTGTTTCTGAAACATATGTATGTAGTTCAACTGAAGGAGAAAAGTTGAATTTAGAAGTGATTTACAAAGTAAAAGTGAGGAGTAAACACAGACATCATGTTTTATAGTCAACTCTGTTATATTTTCTCAGAAGATGAGATACTGAAAATAATGGAAACAATTGAGATGGTTTAATAGTTTTTCAGTATAATCTCCCTTCTTTGAGTCAGCCTGAGGTAGTGGGTATCTCATTTGTTTTTTCAAAAAAAAAAAATTGATTCTCAGACAGCTTGATTCTGCTGATTCAGGAGCATAGCGTCTTCATAAGTACGTGGAGCCAGGCAGATCTGTAATCAACATAGCTGAACTGCCTTTGAGATGAACTAGCCCACACAGAACCTATACTTTAGTATGGTTTATCTATGAACTTGCCAGTTCACCCTCAGCTCACAGAGAATTACCTTAGACTTATGTCTACTCCCTTTCTCTCTCAGACCTCCTGTACTTAAATCAAAGCTAACTCACATAATAAACAGCTGGGAGAAAGCATAATTTATGGAAGAAGATGCTTTAGCTTACCCAACTCCTTTCAACTATTTTGTATGAAAGTTATAGTGTGTTACATTGCCCTTCACATTACAAAGAGTAGAGCATGAAACACTAAGGGAATTCAAGAGAGTATTATGTGATCTATCTTACAGCACCTTACATATCACTTCTGAATTTGGCTCAGGGGCACACTGACTGAGAAGAGAGAACAAGACATCCACAACAGCCAGCAAATGGAACAATAGTTTAACATCAGGGGAAAATATTAAGGCAGACAGTGTTGCAATGTGGAAAAGTATAGAACAGTAACTCAATAGGAAACAGAAAAATAGACTCAGACTTAAGTGAGGAAGCAGATATGTGAATATGACATGCAGCTAAGGTTGATCTTTAATTTCAAACTTTAAGGTAAGGGCATATTAAATTGTCATGGTTAGGAATTACATGTTTGAGGAAACTGTATTTACAGCATTAAGTTCTCTTTCTCCAAACCTGGAGCACATGGAAGCGTTGCTGGCAAAGCTCCGCCAAAGCCAGCTGATGCTCTGAGACAGGCTGCACTCAGCCAGCCTGGAGAGCAACAAACACGACACTCACATGCTTGTACTAGGACTAGATTTAGAGGGTCCATGCTATTCAGATGGCTGCCAGGCTAACAGGCTTGCATGGATGTTTGGAATACTCAGAAATAACCTGACATGAGTAACTAGAGTTATCACTTTCACTCACTGTTACAGCTTGAAGAATTTTGTGTGAACAGGAGTATGTATGGTGGAAAGATATGCCGTGTGACTCAATAACATTCAGTGATCTTCAGAGAGTCACGTGAATCTAATACAACAGATGTCACTAAATAGTTCAGCTGCATACATCAGGAAACAGAAATGCAATTTATAATGGTAAAACAATTAAATTAATAATTTTTTTTTTTTTTAAATCTACCTATGTTGATGTGTTTGAAAGAGTCTCTTTCTGAAAATCTAATGAAACTACATTTTTATATCAACAGTGCAAAAAAATTATTTGGAAACTGTGCATCCTACATAATAATCTGTATGTCAAGGATTCCATATCCATCTGGAGTGCTCAAATCTAAAGGTTAAGGAAAAATATGAATTATCAGGAAATTTAATGAGCATATTACAAATATTCATTCTAGGTTAATGGTACTAGGCCTGACTTTCAGCAAAGCCAAGAAACAGACTGTCAGGAAACATGTCATTTGACACCTCTTCTTAAGATTATCGAACTAATGAATGCAGGTCAGTAAGAAATGTACACTAGTGTAATAAAATAATGCAGCTTACTGCCAAAAGTTTCTTGCAAGTTACTCCTAAAATACATAACTGTAAGAAGCTGTGGTAGTTCTTACCTACTAATGCTTTTAAAAATCTGACAATTACACTGCAGATACTTGCCAGCCCAAATTTTCATTGTAAATTAGAGATAGACTCTAAGTAGCAGCTGGACAGCAGCTTACTAATAAGGATCACAACTACTGAATTTGCTTGTTGTTATTTTTTTATTATGGTTTGTTTCATGTAGCAAATCAATCATTTTGGGTTGCCTTGATTTATCTAAAAATGTAAGCAACAGCATTTTTTCTATTTTTCTTTTTGAACTTCTGCTGTTAAAACTCTTCAGGGTTCCTCATAGTCTATTTTTTTCCTGTTCACACTCCCCAAAACACTGTTTGTAGTGTTTTCTGGTTATGTCTGAGATACTGACTTTGAAATTAGGATGTCTGAAAAAGAAGCCTTCTTCTAATCTCTGGACAATGTAGAGAGTCATAAATGTGGTTTAACTCTCAGGGAATTCACTGAGTATGTTCAGTTCAGGGTTAAAGAGGAAGACCATATTTAGATTTATTTTATTATTCTATCTTCTTTTCTTTTAAAAATTTCTGAATTCACGATTTCACATACTCATCTTCCAAAACCCTAACATGCATGGAAATTATTAAAACTGAGATGATGCATTTTAGAAAAAAGAGTATAAGAAGTAAGAAAAAAATTGAGTAGAGAAATTTGAATGTCTAATCAAGCAACCTAAGATAAGTATTTTGACATTCTGAGTACTTTATTCCACCTGCAGGTGAGTTATAAATAAGGTGATCCAGAAAACTCATGAAAGGAAGAGACATAAAAAACAGGTGCCAGTTTTGAGAAATTAGTTCCCGAAGTCTAGGATATTTTATGGTCTTATCTATGTATATAGGTATATCATTAGGAACTAATTTGGTGTGAGAGTATCATCTGATGCAAGCAACATGCTCAGACAGACCTTACACTGAGATAACCAGTGTAGGCTGAGACAAAGCTTGATCTCAAATGAAATTTCTCCATTTATATTGCCATTTATGCTTATACCACTGAAGGTCTCTGTGTGAGCTGTTTGAAGTTGTTCAAAGAACCAGGTTTTGGCCTGAATCCTTATGTATCCATCAGGGGTTCAAGCACGATTTGTCTGAACCTGCATTGAATTGTATTCTGGTTGATTTTTGCCTGGTAGGATTCCATTTCATGAGTACCAAAACCACTCTGTGAACTTGAGAAACCTATATAGTAAGAGTGGATGATTTGTCTCCAAAGCACATTACGCATAGAGTCAAAATGCTAAAGCAGATGCAGTTGGTGTGAAGTATATAAGAAAACGACAGTTTGTCAGGGGATTGTACCTTGGTACGATTGTACCTTGGTACAATCCAGACTGCAGTGGATGGATTAACCAGTGAATGACAAAGGAATATCTCTGGTCTTGTTTTGATATGCTCGCTAAAATTTGAATCCATACTCTTGCTCTGCAGCATAGATTTGTTAAACTTTTTAAGAAACATTGTGCAACAGGAAGCAGTTCAGCCATAATTATTCATATCCGGAATATTTTTGAGTGTATGAAGAAAACAAATGCTCTTTTAAAAAGATGTATCAACAGCAGTCAGGGAAATCTATCCATAAACCTAATTTTTACATAAATATCTATATCTATATGCAATATAGATATGTCTGTAATACTTTCTTGATAAGAAATTTAAGCATCTCGCAAAGATTAGCTAATTAACTTCACAGGAAAATCCTAAATAACAGCTACTGAAAAGATACTATTCTGATCATTAACCACACCGTGGTCTGGTTGTCTCAGTCTAGCACCCAACTGTAGGCTAGATATTAGCACTAGCATCAATTCTACAAACAAACAGTGCTGGCAATCTGATTAGAGTTTCCAGTGGCTGAAAGGCAGGGCAATCGAACTAGCTACTCATATTTAGATGCCATTTATACACTTTGCAGGGCAACATAAGAATTGTTTGCATTGCTGCCACAGCCTGCATGGTATTTATTCTGAGTCAAGTTACATTTTGCCTATTCTGGCAGCTGGGTCTGTGGTCATCAGAGCAGGAGTTGGCCCTCCGCAGTTAGGTCATAAAAGAAGACATAAAATTTCTGATAGTTGTTTTGGTGAACAACAGTAGGTGAGCTGGAAGATACAATACAGCTATGGCGCTCCTGAGCAGAGTGACAAAAAAAAAAGACTGCAGTATGTGAGTGTGCTGATCTGAACATGTTGATTTCTCTTGCAAATGCATCACAGAGAAAAATTCAGAAAATTTATTCTCAGAAATGTTTTAGAATATAATTAACAGGCAATAATTTCTTCATAATGAATATGTAATAAAATTATATATTATTACATTGTATATATATACACACATATATAAATAAACCCACAAACAAAATGGTGTTGTTCATTTTGGACATCCCATGGTAGTGGAACTGCTGTCAGTGTCCATCTTTGATGTGCAGTGTTATTGGACAATTGTGCTCTTTGGATTTTAATAATGCCCAGGTGCTCCCAGGGGTTCATTGGTGAAACCCTCACTGATATCAAAGGACATCAAGACTGACTAAGCACTTTTGAGTATTCACTCAGACTTCCTTTGAATTCAGTTCTCAAATTCAAGAACTGTAGTCGTATTGCCTTAATACTTCATACATAAACCACTGCAAGGTGATACACGAGGTCATGAAAAATAACAGAGAAACATCAGTCAATTTCACCTATTTATTTCCATCCATGATAAAAACAGTAAGGGGATTTTCATTGTTAAAACAGTTAATTTTGAAATGTAGAGAAAAGCAAATGTGGAGCTCATTAACAAAAGACAGGAATTAGGCATACAGCCTAGTAAATTCTAAAAGCATATTCTGACATCACGTAAATGAGAAAAGCATTTTCAAATACTCCCAGGATAAAATTATAAGGGCTATCAATCAAGTTTCAGAGCACAACTTGTTCAATAATTAAGGTCAGGAAGAAGTGTTTCCTTTGGTTTCCTCGGGAAGTGTAACATATCTAATAGCAACCATACAAAAGCAATTTTAAAACTTTACAGTGAGTGCACTTTTTACAACATCTAGGAAAAGATGGGCTGAAAAACGTATATTAGTAGTTTGTAATGATTGCTGGTGGTTTATGTTCTTCTGTTAAAAGTATGGATAGAATATTTTATGAATGTGTAAACCAACAGCAATCAGACAATGAAGCTGGAACATGCAGGTGTGAATAGACTTTCATTCTTTTAGTTAAAACAGCTTGGAGAAACTTAGTTTACTCCATTTATCACTGGCTATTTATTCACTGTTTATGATGTCCAAATGTGTGAGAGAAAGCTTAGGTACTGAACTTGTTTGTATTTGAAATATTTATTCATGATATGTGAGTGTGAATTTGCTTTTGAACACCTCTTTGCAGCTGTAGAGGTTCCTACTGAATAAAATTCCAGGACTCTCTGTCTCCTCTTTCCCAGGGATCAAGATTGTTGACATATTTCATTTCTTGTCTTCTGTTATATGTGTGGGATTTCTACAGCCCTTTTCAGTTACATCTTCCTATTTTTCATAAAAAGACCTGTAAGTTTTTTTCTCTTTGGAGCAATTATTTCACCTCACAACTTCCTGCCGCTTTCTTATTTGTATAACATTGAGAATCACTGATTCTGTTTCAAGTACTGCAGCAAGTTAATTGAGTTTCCTTTTCTGCTCAGAATCTACAGATGGTTTTGTGGGTGTATTTTTTTCAAGCCATATAACATTTTAACACCTTGTAATTCTTACGAGGTGGAGGGGAGGGAAAAAGAGAGAGAGAGAGAGAATGAAATTCCTCATGTTTCTTGTGATGACTGCTTGTATTTTGGGATGCTTGATTTAAATAAAGTTTAGGCAAAATCTTCCAAAATACATGAGTTAAGTCCACCATTACTTTCCCCGTATCAACTGCTCTTTTTTTTCCTCAGTAATTTATTCCAGATAAGATTGCCTGAATAATTTTGCTTTGGAGATTGAGCTAGGAAACTTAGGTTGTAATACTTAACTTGTTTACTGACAAAAATGTTTAATAGCGTCAAGTGAAAGACCATTTAAAAAGAGTTAAGAGAAAGCAAGTTTATGCGTGTATATGATTTTACTCTTCTGCATGAATTTAAAATGCTGGTTATTAGAACCAAAGTCAACGAATATTCTGCATATCACATTACTTTCATTCACAGCACACAGCAACAAAGCTATGGCAGTTATTTCTCTGCAGTGGTATTATAGGTCAACAAGACAACCTTTTTAAGTTGACAAATGGCAATGTAAGTGAAGAATAGATATAATAGGTTAAATTTTGTAAGACAACGTGTATACAAGTTCAATCTTTGGCAAATGTTTCATTAACATAAATCCCTCCCATCCCACCAGCATTTTTATTTTCAGTATTTTGTGTGGAATAGGCTATTTAAAATGGAATTATTGACTAGATGCTCAGACAAGAGCCAGCTCCAATACAGTTGAGGTTGTATGTATGCAATAATTCATCTCTTAGAGGGGTGAAATACCTGTGTGTGAATCTCTTAGTGATTTATGTTTGTTTTGCTTGTGTAAACCAAGTTTAATGAAGTGATTTTCTAAATGAAGTTTCTTCATTCTGATTATACTGCATTAAATTTATAGCTGTTCTCACCTAGACTTCAGGGTTCATTATATAAGATGTTTATGATTCTATGTCATGAGCCAAAACAAATTTACAGGTAGAATTAGACTTTAGAGGACTTTAGAGCTGATAGTATATTTGAAGTGATGAGTTCAAGACCTACTGAATCTGAAACCTAGCAGTTTTTTTGGAATAGCTGGCAGATGGTATGACCCATGATGATAATGAAGGTATTCAAAAGAAATCCGAAGAACAGATTTGATTGCTTATGACTATAAACTTCAGCATACTACTATAGATTATTGAAGTGTTTTTTTGGAAACCCACAGACCAGTTTTTCTGAAACTTAATTTACTTTCCACATGCCTTATACTGTCATTTATCTACATGAAACCAATTTGAAACTGATTATTCTTAAATCAATACAGACACGTACATGTGGGTTTTTTTTTCCCTGAACTAATAAAACTCCCTATTTGCATTGAAATTTTTCTTGCATGAATGTGATTTTCAGTTTATAACTTCCCATAGCTTTTTAGGATTTTTAAAATTAATTCTGTCTGGTCACTCTCCTCCTTCTGAGTAGCAGCAGATGTCAGATGTTTTACCATTGAAGAAAAATTTGGTGATCTATATTCTGAGTATATTTGCAGTTTAACTTATTCTGGTTTCACACATTCATTAGTATTGGAACATGCACTGGCACAAATAGTATGTAAATAAATAAAAATTACTTGTGTGTTAAAACTAAGAATGATCCCAAATTTATTTCTTTGTAAGAAAAAATAAAGCATAAACTTAAAAAATGCCATCCTCCAAACTTGTTTCGGCTGTTTTGTTAAAAAAAAAAAAGTTTTTAATGAGAAATTTTATCAGCAACTGTAAAAAATGCAGGCTATTTGAAACAGTGGGTTTCAAAATAAATGATACTTATCCTCAAAATTTATTGCATTTTATGCAGTGACTCCTCCTAAAGAACTACCATAGCACTAATCTAGCTAAACTAATTTACTGAACTAAACGCAATGTTGCGGTTACGTTGATCAGTTTTAAGTGCAAAACTACCTCCCTTAAGAGAGCTCTCTAGCACTGTTCCAGGAAAGGTGTTTTCATTACTATGGCACTTCAAATACCAAAGATACTCCCTCTTCCAAAGAGTTTAAAACCAACCCTTCCCTCAGTGTACATGACTTTTCCATAGATTATTTTATTGCAGTTATATTGTGAGTAAAGTCTTATTCTAGAATAAATGAGGTCTACACTCTGCAGCTCAAAAGTGATCAAAGACGAAAAGAACAAATTTAGAACAAACGTGTTCTAAAATATACTTAAGCTTAACCCTAGTAATTTATTCCAATAGAAGTTTAGAACTAAAACGCTGAAAAAAAAAAATCTTATTAGAGACCTGTCTTCAACTTAATGCTTCAAAATGTCTTTTGAAATACATCATTAAGCTCATGGCTTTCTAATACCTTTCTCTCTAGAACAGAAGCAGCACAAATATGCGAGCATGATCACAGGCTAATAATCATTGATAAAGGACAGTTTATTAGCTTAGATGTAATACTCTAACTGTGTAACTACCGGGTATGGGTAATCACATTTTTTCTTGTGCATGGAGCTGCCCCTCCTTCATGTGCATGTACCTTACTTTCCAAATTTTATTCCGAAGATATGCAGCAGGTTTTTTTGAGCAATGTAGATATAAGTCTACTGACTTTCAGGGTATACTGCCGTTATATATCAGATTTCTGAACAAACAAATATATGCTTCTTAAGAGAGTGTTCTCTACTAAGTGCAGGCACAAACAAAGTAGGATTTCTAAAATTATTTTCCTCTACATTAACTCTGAGGAAATATTAAAAAAGAAGATCATGATAAAATCTTTTCCAGAGTACCAGCTAGGGCAAGATTAAGAAGTTTTCAGTTAGTGAGCTACGGTTACACATTCATAAAACCATTGATAGCAATGAAGTGCCACAGGTGTCCTTGAAAATGCAATCAGGAGACAATGAAGCTACATGTTTGTACTCAAGGTATAATTTGGTCTGCAGAATCTTTATTACTCTATTAAAGGAAGGAAGCAGGTTGGCTTTCAGGGTAGCAGTTAATTTTTTGTCATATTAATTGTAAGCAGTTTTAATACTGGAATCACTGAGGCATAATGAACAGAGAATTAAACAATAACTTTTGAGATAGGATTGCATTTTAAAGAAACCTGCCATGTGGCTGGGGAAAATTACAGTAAATTTTGTCCCAAGTAAGAACAGTTTGGGTGAACCAGCTGGAAGTTTAAGAGGAAGGGAAATCTTGTGTGTTATAGGAAAGAACTACTTTCTTTTACATCAGTCATATATGAAGGAAATAATATCACTAAATCAGCTTTGAATTCAGTTTACTGATGTCTCTGCCTCGTTGTGCAACTTTCATTGTACTACCAAGTGTGTTCTGCAGTGCTTCCAGTCTCCTGCTTCAAGGGAGCTTTCAAACTTCTGGGTTTGGACAGCAGAAAATAGTAGACTTTCTTACAGGTACTTTGTTACACCTGTTTGAGGACACAAATCTGTGACTTAAATATTTATGAAGTGCTATGCTGAATTAGATCCTGGGTTCATCTAATCCACTGTTTTCTGATTACACAGATTACAGGAGACAAAATATCTGAAAGACAGGGATGGTATAATCTGACTTGTGAAATATTTAGACTAAACATTAATGCTTAGAGATAAATATTAATGGATGAAATGACCTTTTTAAAAGGTCTCGTTTTTCATAACTCTGCATGTGGTGTCTTTTCCGGCCAACAGAGAATTTAAGTTACAGGAATATGAACACCAACACAAATATTTGTTTTGAAACTACTTTTCTTAATCCAGGGAGAATGAAAGTCTCAATCTGCTGATTTTTTTTTCCATTTTGCAAATTTGAATTTCATTGTCACAGTCTTCTGTGGGTTTCATTAATCAATTAATAGATTGCAACAGCTTCAGAAAAGGAGTCAAAGAAATAAATCCATATATGCCTTCTTGACGTTGATGTAAAGATTTCTCACCAAATCTTTATTCTCTCAGTACTACAACTACAAGTAAAATCTTAGCTAGCATTTTTGTAGTAATAATTGTCTTCTCTGTGCATTATTTTCTGTAGTGATTGTCTTTTCTCCTTGCATGTAACCTAAAGACCTCAATTTACAATGGCTGTGTGCCAAGATGGTACTCACTAAACAGAGTGTAACTGCTATTGTGATGGAGATTTACCTTTCGGTGCTAGGGTAAAGGCAGTTATCACAAAGACATAGTGCAGAGGAAGTTTCAGAAAGTGTTTGCTTTTGTGTTGCATCTGAACACTTCTTCCTTTAAGAAAAAAATACATTGTGTGATTTGGAAGTTGTCATTTAAAATGAAACCTGCCCTTTGTTTACTTTTTAATCTTTCTTCCTTTACTTTTTCCTTTTCATCTTTTTTTCCCCTCTTCCTCTTTTTTTTTAAAATTTTATATTTTATTTCCCCTTTTTCTTTTCCTTTTTTACAGTAAACCTTTCCTCCCACGTAATAAGACTATCATCTGCTGCATGGTAAACACCGGGGAAAACCTAGCTATTACACATTACAAATATCAATACTTGTGGAACCATGTACAGATTATTTTTGATTAATATTCACTCTCAGCAGTACACTTTCTCAAGGAATTCCATTTAGTCAAAGTCTGCAAAAGCATTGTTGTGAGGCAAGTGATGGCAACACAAAGAGCTGCATGCCAGGGCTGGTTAGCAGTGGGAGTCAGGGGTACGGAGTGTGCCTTGCAGAGGACCCCAGCAAGTTATGCAGCCCACAGCTGTGCTGTAATGCTGTAGCCTCAGGCTCCACTCTATGACTCTGTAAAGCCAGATGCATTTGATCAGGAGATCAAATATCATCTGATTCAGTGATCTCATGACACAGTGTGGTAGCTGTAGGTCAGCCAAAGATCAACGAGTATTGTAAAGTATGTGATGCCACAAATAAATGGAAAGAAGACCATAGGACTCTGATGCAAAATACATATTTTGTACTAGCTAACAGCTTTTCATGAATCTTAGATGTGGTTGCCATTTCTCTACTAAATGGAGTACAGATTATCCCCTTAATGCACAGATCCAAAACAGGATATATAGGAAAGAAGGAATGTACTTTAGAGGTTTTAGAAGATGAGGAGTATATTCAGTCTGTGAAGACTTAGTTTAGCTTCATGAGTTTCCTCTGAGTCAGCAGAATAGTTAACTATACTCAGTGCAAACTACGGTATAAATACTAGCAAATGACTGGACTAGTAGATAAAAGGAAAGAAGTGGATATTGTCTACCTGGACTTCAGTAAGGCCTTTGATATTGCCTCCCACAAATTCTTCATAGACAAGCTGCTGAGGTACAGGCTGGATGTACAGACAATGAGGGGGATTGCAAACTGGCCAAATGGCTGGGCCCAGATAGCGGTGATCAGTGGCACAAGGACTAGCTGGAGGCTAGTAGCTAAGAATGTAACCCAGGGGTCAGTACTGGATCCAGTCTTGTTCAATGCCATCATTAATCATCTGGATGATGGGACAGAGTATACACTCTGCAAGTTTACTGATAATACAAAACTAGAAGGAATGGCTGATGCACCAGAGGTGTATCTATCTGAGGGACCTTGACATGCTGTCATCCAGAGGGACCTTGACAGGCTGTCAGGAAAGTCATGAAGTTCAATAAGAGGAACTGCAAAGTCCTGCACCTAGAGAGGAACACCCTCATGTACCAGTATTTGCTGGGGACCAACTGTCTGGAAAGCACATTTGCAGAAAAGGGAGGTTGTGGTGGACACCAGGTTGAACACCAGCCAACAATGTGCCCTTGTGTCAATGAAGGCTGGTTGTATCCTGGGCTGCATTAGAGAAAATATCGCCAGCAGCATTGCTGGTGAGGCCACACTTGGAGTACTGTATCCAGTCCTGGGCTCCTTAGTACAAGAGACACAGACATACAGGAAAGCCCAGTGAAGGGTCAGAAAGGTGGTTAAGGGACTGAAGCATCTCTCTTATGCGAAAAGGCTGACAGTGCTGGGACTCCTTAGCCCGGTTTATCAGAGTGTATAAATACCTGAAGGGAGGGTGAAAAGAAGATGGATCCTGTCTCTATTCAGCACTGTCCATGGACAGGACCAAGAGACATTTGAGTTCACAACAAACTCAGTACCTAAGAATGATGTAACATATCAAAGAATAGTCTTCTCATGTTCATCGTGCTCACCATTGCTCACCTTAGCAATATTTCCTCCAAGATTTCTTTGTGCAGCTTCTCCGGAGATGGCTCATTTATGTTTTGCCCTTCCCAAGACTCTCTCCTTTACAGTTTCCAAAGACCAAAACACAGGAGAACTGGTCTCAAAATTTGTACTTATTTCTATATGATTAGGTGGGGGAAATATATTCCAGTTCAATAAATCAGAAAAATGGAAAAACCTTGGAAGCATCACTGCAAGATCATTTGACCCAGTCTTTTGATACACCACAGGATTCCTTATATTTATATAATTTCTAGTGTGTATTTACCTAATCCCTTTTAAAAACCCTCAGTGAAATATACATTAGTCACCCAGCCAACTATTCTCATGCTTTACTTTTCTTACCTTTTTTAATGTTCAATCTCTTTTGATGTAAATAAACTTACTGTTTCATTTCATACGTGATAAACACAGAAAATACTACTCCTATGGTATTTGAAGACATATTTATTTAACTCTAACCCTCCCTTCTTTAGAACAAATATTTCCTTTCAATTTTTTTGTGGGGGGCAATATTTCTTCTTTTTTATTGTGGTTGGGGGGGTTTTTTGGAGATTTTTTTTCCCCTGGACTGCATTTCAGTGTATAACATCTTAAAGTGCACTGTCCAAAACTGGCTTGAAAACTCCAGTTAAGGATCTACTTTGGGGAATGAGGGAAATCTTCATGACTTTTCCAATCACAGAATCACAGAACGGTAGGAGCTGGAAGGAACCTCTGGAGATCATCTAGTCCAACCTCCCTGCTAAAGCAGGTTCACCTACAGGAGGTTGCACAGGATCATGTTCAGGGAGGTTTTGAATATCTTGAGAGAAGGAGACCCCACAACCTCTCTGTGCAGCCTGTTCCAGGGCTCTGTAACCCTCAGAGTAAAGAAGTTTCTCATGTTTAGGTGAAAATTCCTGTGGTCCAGTTTGTGCCCTTGTTCTCTTGCAAGGCACCACTGAGAATAGTTTGGCCCCATCCTCCTGATAGCTGCCCTTTAGATATTTATAAGCATTGGTATGACCTCTTTCAGTCTTCTATTATCCAGGCTAAACAGATGCAGGTCCTTCAGCCTCTCCTCAAAAGAGAGATGCTCCAGTACCCTAATCATCTTTGTAGCCCTCCACTGGACTCTCACAAGTAGTTCCTTGTCTCTCTTGAACTGGGGAGCCCAGAACAGTACACAGTACTCCAGGTGTGGCCATACCAGGGCAGAGTAGAAGGGGAGGAGAATCTCCCTACGCTTGCTGGTCACACTCTTCCTAATGCATCACACGATACCATTGACTTTCTCGGCCTCAAGGAAACATTGCTGGCTCATGGTTAACTTGCCCACCGTTCTCCCAGGTCCTTCTCCATGGACCTGCTTTCCAGCAGGTCAACCCCTAACCTGTACTGGTGCACGGGGTTATTCCTCCTGAAGTGCAGGACTCTACACTTGCCCTTGTTGAACTTCATTAGGTTCCCCTCTACCCAACTCTCCAGCCTGTCCAAGTCTCAATGAATGGCAGCACAGCCTTCTGGTCTAGGAAAGTAGTGCTGGTATCAGCCACTCCTCCCAGTTTTGAATCATCAGCAAACTTGCTAAGGGTACACTCTACCCCTTCTTTCAGGACATTGGTGGATATGTTGAATAAGACTGGACCCAGTACTGACCCCTGGGGAACAACACTAGCTACAGCCCTCCAACTATTCTCTGCATCACTGATCATGATCCTCTGAGCTCTGTCATTCAGACAGTTCTTAATTTACTCACTGTCCACTCCTCTATATCCACACTTACTAAACATACCTATGAGGATGTTATGGGAGACAGTGTCAAAAGCCTTGCTGAAGTCGATGTAGACAGCAACCACTGCTCTCCCCTCATCTACCCAGCTAGTCATGCCATCATAGAAGGCTACCAGATTGGTCAAGTATGATTTCCCTTTGGCAAATCCATGCTGACTATTCCCGAAAACATTATTTTTCTCCATATTTTTAAAGATGACCTCCAGTATGAGCTGTTCCATCACCTTTCCAGGAAGGGAGGTGAGGCTGACTGGCCTGTAGTTTCCTGGATCCTCCTTCTTGCCTTTTTTGAAGATTGGAGTGACCTTTCTCCAGTCCTCAGGCACCTCTCCTCTTCTCCACGACCTTTCAAAGATAATGGAGAGTTGCTTAACAATAACATCTGCCAGCTCCTTCAGTACTTGTGGATGCATCCCATCAGGGCCCAAGGATTTGTAGGTGTCCACAATCCTCCTTGACCAAGGGAGACCCTGCCTCCAGACTTTCTCTCTTACCTCCAGGGACTGGGATTCCTGAGGGCTGGTCTTAGCAGTAAAGATTGAAACAAAGAAGGCATGCAGTAACTCCATCTTCTCTGTATCCTGTGTCACCAGGGCACCCACCTCATTCAGCAGTGGCCCCACATTTCTCCTAGTCTTCCTTTTCCTACTGGTTTAATTGAAGAAGCCCTTCTTGTTGTCTTTTACACTCCCTTGTCAGATTTAATTTCAAGTGAACCTCTGCCTTCCTTGTGGCATCCCTGCATATTCTGGCAACATTCCTATATTCCTCTCAAGCAGTCAGTCCCCTTTTCCACAAACCATAAACTTCCTTCTTCCATTTGATTTTTTTCCAGAAGTTCCTTGCTCATCCATGCAGGTCTCCTGCCTCCCCTAAAGGCATGCAGTACGTCCATCTTCTCTGTATCCTGTGTCACCAGGGCACCCACCTCATTCAGCAGTGGCCCCACATTTCTCCTAGTCTTCCTTTTCCTACTGGTTTAATTGAAGAAGCCCTTCTTGTTGTCTTTTACACTCCCTTGTCAGATTTAATTTCAAGTGAACCTCTGCCTTCCTTGTGGCATCCCTGCATATTCTGGCAACATTCCTATATTCCTCTCAAGCAGTCAGTCCCCTTTTCCACAAACCATAAACTTCCTTCTTCCATTTGATTTTTTTCCAGAAGTTCCTTGCTCATCCATGCA
>NW_010414041.1:0-7400 GCF_000710305.1 Buceros rhinoceros silvestris
GGGCGTGAGGACAGACCGCGGAAGGGGAACAGCGTGCTCCAGAGACGCTGCCAGGGAAGCGGGTGTCCTGGCAAAGCTTCCTCAACCGGTATCCACCGCCCCAAGGGCCCCTGGAGCGGCGCTGAAAGGTCAGCGGAAGGCAGAGCGAGGAGGTGGTCGTCGCAATGCCAGGGTCCTTTTTTTTTCTCAGAGGTATCCCAAGGGTTTTCTCAGTGCCAAAGTGACCAAGTGATGGGCAGTGCAGGGAAAAGCTTTAGGTTTCAGTATGAAGTTAATCCCACGTTTGCTTTTAATACTGGTAATTAAATACAGCCGGTTTAATTAAGATGTTCTCAGTTTCGTGTTTACAGACATTAATATCTTTTGTGCGCCTGGTGACCTCATCTGGAACGCAGTCTGCGTTTCTGGACTGCTCGGTGAGGGACAGATGTTTCAAAATCGGAGGGAAATCAAACTAGATGAATGGAAGTGGCTGGGAATTTGTTTAAAAGGTGATAACCCAGAAGATAAATGAGCAGATGAATGAATCGTGGTGGTAAAGGGGAGGCAATAAACGTGCTTAGAGCTGCAGGTGCCGGCAGGGTGTAACATCCAGGAGAAGGAAAGGGGTGATTTAACACTCTCCTCTGTTGTTAGCTGTTCCTGCGAGGGGGAGGCTGATGCCTGCAGCATCACCCACCGCCTGTGGACTGACCCCTCGGTGGGCACGGTTCCCTGTAGGAATGCTGACAGGGATGCGGGCTCAAAGGGAGCATGGGCAGGTGTCCCTGACCACAGTGCAGGTTGGTCAGTGCTACGTGAGGACAGTTTTCTGGGAAAAAAAATTAAAATATCTCCAGTAGTTTACTTGGTTATCGAAATCGGTGATTACAAATAAAGAAGGTGTCATTACTGTTAATTAGTGCATTGTGAGAGCGGTGTGTCATGAAGTGAGGATGAATGTGCTGGGCTGGACGGATTGGAGGGTGTCGCAGGTTCTTAGCGGCGGGGCCTGCCGGGCCCCGGGGGCTGGCGACATGGCTGAGCCCCCCTGTGCAGCCCCCCACCCACCCAGGTCACAGGGGCAGGAGCAAACCCTGGGCTGAATATCGTGTCCAGAGGGATCAGACGTGGACCCAGGGTGGGTTGCTCTGGGTTGCAGGGTGCAGCATGAGGGTGACAGTGCTTGTGTTCCTTGCTGCTTGCAGGGGTGAGGACCCAGGCTGTTCGCTGGGGGTGGTTTTCGCTGAGCTATTTGCTGGCCCATGTGCCATCTGGTAGCATCTGCGAAGCAAGAAAGTGTTGTGTGTTATGTCAGGGTCACCGGCTGTGCCTTTCTCCAGCAGAAGTCCGAAGCTTTCAAGTGCGATGCATCAGACAGACAAAAACAAGCTAATTTTAACAGCTGTTTGCTCCAAGCCATTGCCCGCATCAAGGAAGCATTGTGAAAAACAACATTCTCCTGCGGAGTGTGATCTGTAAAGCGATGTCTCCTAGGAGGGTATGTTTGTTCAGCACCGCTCGAGCCGACGCTGGGATGTTCTGGTTCCCAGAGCTGCAGGGCATGTCCTTCGCTTGCTGTCAGATGGTTGTTCTCAGTCTGTTGCAGGGCGCAGGTAGAACCTCTTCTTGCACAGGGGAATTTGGTGGTTAACTTTGGGGCTCTCAGTCAGGCAGTCCTCCTCCCAAACAGAAATCCAGTGATATGCAGCCTGCAGACGTGGGGTGGTGTCCAGCCTGACCAGCAGCTGCAGCCCGGCCGTCTCTGTTTCCCCGCAGAACGGTGGGAGTTCATTCCCATCATCCTAAGAACACGTCTGCTGCCTGTACATCCCGGCAGCCGCTTGGGAGCACGACTTCTGGAGATGCTGAAGGCAGGTGGGAGCTGGAGTGTTTCTCCTCTGCATGCAGCCAACGAGAAGACCGTGGTCTTTGGTAGCTGAATGTTCTCCACACTGAGTTGTCTGTTTTCTTTGGGAGGGAAAACCCCGCTGGGTTATATCAGAGGCTGTTATGAAACTGCTGCTTGCACAAATTATTGATGCTCACTTAGGAAGCAGCAGCGGAGGGCTGTGATTGCGCTGATTTTGCAGCGTTTCAGGGCACACTCAGCTTTAGGCTGGATGCTTGCTGTCTGACTCCTGAGGAGCTGCCTCTGGCTGCGAGCTGTGGCTTCTTTACCCCAGCGGTGAGGGGAAGCTGAATGGAGAAGGTACAGGGGGATTCCAGCTCGGGGACAGAGCTGGCTCACTCACGGAGCAAGGAGCCTGTCTGATGATAGAGTGTTTCTGAGGATGATTCTTTCTAAAGAACGCTTTAGTGCCTTGTCAAGAGCTGGCATTTTTATCGCGTGTGTTGGGCACATACATGAACGTGAGCTGCCCATGGGAAGAGGGGCAGCCCCCATGCAGTAGCGTGGTGTTTTCTGCAGCTGTACGCTGCCTGTGACACCGTGTGACAAACAGGGTAAGAGGCTGCACGTTCAGCACTGTGCTCCTTCTGCCCTGGGGCCGAAACAGTCAGAAATCCCCTGCTTGGGCAGGCACTAGCCGAATCACGTTGGGAGCTTTCTACAGACAGACCTACAGATAGACCTTTCTACAGGCAGACAGAACGGGGAGACCTCATCACTCTCGACAACTCCCTGGCAGGAGGTTGGAGCAAGGTGGGATCGGTCTCTTCTCCCATGTAACAAGCGATAAGATAAGAGAAAATGACCTCAAGTTGCACCAGGATAGGTTGGATATTAGGAAAAATTTCCTCAGAGAGAGGGTTGTCCAGGCCTGGCCCAGGCTGCCCAGGAGGTGGTGGGGTCCCCATCCCTGGAAGTGTTTACCAGATGAGTAGATGTGGTGCTGAGGGACATGGTTTAGGGACCCTGGCAGTGCAGGATGAACGCTTGGAAAGGTGTATTTCAGCCAAATGGTTCTGTGACCCTCAGAGAGGGCTTTTCAAGACTTTTGGCAGAATCTTCCCATTGAAGTGTGTCGAGTGACTTTAATGATCAGGACTTCAGCAGTCTGCTCTCCTCTCTGTTGCACCGTGGCTGCAGCATCACTCTGCCAGTGCTCAAACCACGCGCAAACTCGTGACACTGAAGCTCCCTAGACATGGTCTAGGCACTCCTGGGCTTCCTGGTCTGGGAAGAGTTAAAATTGCCTGAGCCTTTGTCTGTGCCTAAGCTCTGCTGAGATCTCCTTCAGCCTTTGCCTTTGGCTGTCTTGACCAAACGTGCCCATTTGGCAGGTGGACTCCATACATCCAGCAGCGTTAGCTGGCTGTTCTATATTTCACATCTCAGCTGAAATGGCAAAGCAGACGCTGAGCTGTGCTGTGCTTAAGGTGCTGTGAATATGCAGAAATCAGGAAAAATCATCTGCAGTTTTAAATCGAAGAAAGGAGCAAGAACGTGGCCCTGCTTTAGTCACTTCAGCAGGGCAGGGTAAGCTCACCCACTGTCTGCTCGTTTATTTATATAGTGTCTTATGTAATGAGCATGTAGTTGGTTATCTAAGCCTTGATCAAATTATTCTTGGTTTATTCAGGCTGCTTGGCTGTGTCTCATTTTACTGGTGAGTGCTGGTGGCAACTTCAAAGCCTCCAGAGGACTTTGAAATCCATGATGAATGTGCATGTCCAACCCAATCAAGTTTCCTGCTGCTCTGCAAACCCTGTGTGCTCACCTGCCTCCCTGGGACTTTTCTTCTGCCTCCCTTTGGCGTCTCAGACATCATCAAGAGGCACCTCTGACATGCTCGTGAAATAGGAGCTGTGGTATTTAGGTGTTAAGAGTTAATTGCTGTAGCCCCTGGTCAGCACAAGCATTTTGATCTGTTCGGGACACAATGGCTTCTCTAGAGAAATGCACTGATTTGTGGTGCTCAGCTGGTTTTCTTCTCCCCTGTCCCAAGCTTCGTTGTCCCCATTTTTCACAGCATGTCTCCCCCGACTGCACACCTTCTTCTAGCCTTGGCCATCCAGGGGCCCTCTCACCCTGGCTTTGCGGTGCCGCTTGTGTCCGGGGGCAGCGGGATGGGCAGGCTGTTGTCCTGCCACCTTGGCTTCGCGTGTGCTCGGCGTGCACCTTCCTGCTGTCTCGTGTGAATTGTGCTTTGCTGCAAGCTGACAGCAGCCGTTACTCTATTAGTGATGGGGCTGGGTGAGGAGTTAACACCATGCTGAGGCTGTCTATCACCTGCAGCTGTCCCAGTGGAGCCAATGCAAGTGTGGTGCAGGTCATAACACTTTGTTTTCTCTTGAAGTTCTGGGATTCCATCATTAGCTGAGATACGGGGCTTCGTGTATTTTGTTTCTTCCCAGCAATTCCAGCTCCTGCATGTTTCATCCAGCCATTCTGGCCAGTCGGCGCTTTTAAAGAGGATGAGCCCTGTGATGGTCTGTCCATTGCCTGGGTTTGGACCTGGCAGGTGCCTGGCTGTTGGTCAGGGGTGCAGTCAGTGAGAGCAGCGGTCCTGGGCGCAGGGAGTCTGGTGGCAGACACCAGGACACCACTGCACGATGCTTCGCCTCTCTTTAGCATCAGCCAAAACCTCATTGGTGGGACTAAGCTGGTGAACCAGAGTGGGGTTTCTTTTCATCTGTCTTTGATTTTAGAAACAAGAGAAGGAGCATTTCAGAGGAGGGTGGTGGGGCAGCGAGATGTGGTCACTCCACTCCTGGAGCACAGCCATGGTCTGGTGCCAGCCTGGTGTTCCCATCCCTGCTGGGAAACCCTGAGAGGGTTTAGAAACGTTCAGAAATACGGATCCAAGAGCTCTTGTTGAAGTAGAAGGAATCCGTGGTGATGAAAGGAAAGAAAGAGTCACAGGATTTCCTATGCAGTCCTATATAATTTCTAGTCTCATTTCTACAGTTCTGAAAATTTTTGTGCCCCCTCTAGGTCTTTATGGAGAAAACTCCATGTTCTGTTTACCACAGAAATATTTTTTTTTTCCAATTGCAAAAGCTTCTGCTTTATTATTTTTTTTAATTCTGACAGCAATTCCCTTTTAAATGCAATACTAGACCCAAACGGCCTCATGACTTTTTCCAGACAATTCAGTGTCTGGACAATTATGTATAAGCTTCTGAGAAGTGAGGACTGTTTGATTTATTTATGAAACTCTGAGTCTGATGATGTTCTTTGAGAAACACTGAATTCACGCTGCTCTCACCACCTCTGACCTGTGTCCTCACAGTTCTCCCTGCTTCGTGCATGGGCATGGTGCAGTGCGTTCCGTCCATCGCAGTGGAGCACCTCCACCAGTCTGAGTGTGGGCATTTCCAGTGACTCTGTGTTCATTCTTCAGGACACGAGTGATGTAGTGGAGAGTCAGAAGTTAAGTAGCAGCTTCCGACTGACACAGACCTAGTTTTGGTGAAACAGGTGTTGTTTCTGGTAGGGAATATGAATGTCCCTTACAGTTTCCCTCTGCAGATTTTTAAGCTGTGGGGAACAGCTCGTGTGCTACTGTTCACACTTCCTGCCCCACGTCACCCCCAGCTCCCGGAGCGTTGTGCAGTGATGCCGAGTTTTCTGGTAAAGGCTGCAAAATACGCTTAGGAGGTGCCTATCTCCCCCCTCCTTATTATCCAGCGTGGTGAGGTTGGACCCTAGAAGTCTGCCTTGGAAACACTGCTGTCTTTATTGGTCCTTTCTCATATGAAATAAATTGTCTTGAGCAACACAACCCTCCACTCAGCAGTGTGTTTCCACAGGGGACCTCCCAGCCGTTCTCTGCAAGACCTCCGGTACGAGGATAGGTGAAAACCAGAATCTTCTCCTTTCACCGCTGCAGTGGTGCTCCTGTTGTAGAGATGTGAGTCATTTCCAGCGCCCCTAAAGCTTCCAGGCACTCTCTTTACCTCTTTTTCTTCTGCTGTCAACTATTTTTAACTCGAGTTAAATCCTGAGTTCTGGTAGCCTGGCAGTCTGCTTTCAGGAGGCAGCACCTTGTCCCGGATGCCCATGAGGTGTGTGGTGGAAGCTCACGTGGTAGCTGTGCATGGGACGGTGCCGGGCTGGAGGGGCTTCAGGCGGTGGAGTTACTGGAAGGGTTGCAGTTGCTGGGGAGATTGGAGATGCTGTAGAGGCTGCAGGGGCTAGCATTCAAGTGACCTGTGGCTGCCACGCAAATTTTGATTGAGTCTGAAATGCAGCATTAAAGCCAGCAATCCTCAAACCCAGAAGCTGTTTAAACCTGCCCTGACACCTCACACCTTCCCATGGTTCCTATAACATTGTCATTGCTGACAGTACTTTGCCTCCTGTTTCTCCCCTGCCCTGGGAGGATGAGCTGCAGCCTTGCTCGCTCACAGGAAGCAGTTGGCCCACTATGATCTGTGGCGGAGAAATTGCGTGCGGGTTCTGAGGCCACCTCATTTTTTCAAGGTGAAACTACCATATGCTGACGTCAGCTACCTGGACTTTTGTAAAGCATTTGTCACTGTCCTGCACAACATCCTTGTCTCTAAATTGGAGAGACGTGGATTTGATGGATGGACCACCTGGTGGGTAAGGAATTGGCTGGATGGTCGCACTCAAAGAGTTGCGATCAACGGCTCAGTATCTGCGTGAAGAGCAGTGATGAGTCGTCAGGGGAGTGATGAGACCTCAGGGGTTGGTATTGGGACCGGTGCCGTGTGACATCTTTGTCGATGACACGGACGGTGGGATCGAGGGCACCCTCTGCAGGTTTGCTGATGACACCAAGCTGTGCGGTGGCGTCCACGCGCTGGAGGGAAGGGATGCCATCCAAGGGGACCTGGACAGGCTTGAGGAGTGGGCTCATGTGAACCTCATGAAGTTCAACAAGGCCAAGTGCAAGGTTCTGCTCCTGGGTTGGGCCAATCCCAAGTCTCCTAACGGTGTGGAGCCAGTTCACACTGGCAACCCCTCACGCGGAGCTTTGCGGTGCCCACGAGCAGCTCTGCACACCTCTGCTCAGCGCCTGCAGGGGAGGTGCCAGCTCCTCTGCCCCGCTGCTTCCAGCAGCTGGTGGGATCTGCTCGCAGGCTTTTACATCTGGTGATTCGTCAGTGGAGAAGGTAACGCAGCCCACCTAATGGAAAAACCAGGGCAAGGTGGGCTGGTGGTGCGACCCTGAGGTAACTGAGTTGACAGGGAAGAGGCAGGAGAGGAAAACTTTAGCAGAGATGGGTGTCCTCAGTGAAATGTCCCTCCTGGAGGGGCTTCTTGCTGGGGGCTGTGGAGGTGACAGGTGAGTGCTGTCATGTGGCCATCCCGCTCTGAGCTGAGCTGATGTTGTATAACTCCTGAGGTGTGGCACTTCTCACGGGGAATGGGGGGAACAGGGAGGTGTTTTCAGCAGCTCCTGCTGTCTGGTGTTGGGCCGTGTGGCCAGGGACCGTGTGGCCAGCTCTGGCTGGCGTGGCAGGCTCACGGGGGCAAGGCTGCGGCC
>NW_010414041.1:7436-22414 GCF_000710305.1 Buceros rhinoceros silvestris
GTGGCCAGCTCTGGCTGGCGTTGCAGGCTCACGGGTGCACGGCTGCTGCCTGCCAAGCGCTGGTGAAGTGACAATCCAGGTCTCCATCTCCTGCGGGTCAGACTGAAGTGTGATGGGACCTGGCAGAAAGCTGGAAGGGAAGGTGCATGGTTTAGGACTTGGCTGAGGTGACAGCCACAGACCCCGTAGGTACAGGGTCCGCAGCCCACTTTGAAGGGGACTTGGCAGGGTCTGGACAGAGTGGGGGAGAAGGGGATGGAGAGAGCTCTTGTGTTCCAGGCAGGACAGCTGAAGCTTCAGCCTGGCCAGAGAGCAGCAGCGCTAGCGTGGGTTGTAGGAACAGCGTTGTATCAGCTAAAGGCTTTGTCTGCCCGCCACAGACCCCGTAGGTACAGGGTCCGCAGCCCACTTTGAAGGGGACTTGGCAGGGTCTGGACAGAGTGGGGGAGAAGGGGATGGAGAGAGCTCTTGTGTTCCAGGCAGGACAGCTGAAGCTTCAGCCTGGCCAGAGAGCAGCAGCGCTAGCGTGGGTTGTAGGAACAGCGTTGTATCAGCTAAAGGCTTTGTCTGCCCTGCTCTGGCAGGGGGGTTTTACGCTGTCAGCACTTTGCAGCACATTGCCTGTCGGTTTTGATCCCCACTGAATAGCCCACCGGCAGATTCGCTGTGTGTAAGCGCCGCTCTAGGCCTGCCCGGGCAGCTGGGCTGAGCCTGCCCACAGCCCCAGCTCTGGAGTTCTGTGAACATGAACCCTTCCGAAGGAAAACCCCCCCCAAGCTGTACAGCTACAGCTGTGAGGCTTCCAGCTCCACTTTCTGCCGGTTCCTTGATGAACGCTCAAGTGCTCCGAGCGTCCCATGAACCGCGGCTGTGCGGAGGGGGCTGCTGCGGCGTGGGGGCCCAGCAGGCGCGACGTGCTGGCCGTGAGCTCAGACTCGTACTGAGGCTTCCCCTGAAGGGCTTAACTGCAGCACGTCCTGCAGTAGCTGTCAGGCTCTTCTCCTCCACAGGGCTCTTACCAGGCTACATTTTCTGCAGTTACCTAGTGAGCACTTCTACGTTTTGCTGTTGTTGAATGACGGTGTGATGGGGTCTCTCAGAGCGCCGTGGGGTTCGTGCGCTGAAAACGGACTTGAGGGACCCCCCATTCCTTTTTGCAGGGAGCATCACCTGCATCTGAGAAGGTTTCTGGGATGGATGGAAGGGCTTTGCACTGAAAAAATAACGCTCTTCTTGTAAGCTTGTAAGAGACGATGATGATGAGTCCACAGCACCTTAGTGCTCTCTGCAGCTTCTGGTATTATTTCTGGTGCTTGTGGCATGCTCAGGGTATGTCATGTCAGGATTTTCACCTGGTTTGTTAGGGATCTGGGAGAACACCCTCTATGGCGCTTTCCCAATGGAGCAGGTTTTCCTCCTGTGAAATGGGGAGTTTATTTTGCTCTGAGCCAACGCTCCTGCTTGCTCAGAGAAGCTTTCTGGGAATACTTCACTGCTGTTTCTATGCAACAACCAATTTTTCTTCACTGACACGCATTCACGGTAGATTTTCTGATTGAAAGCGCGTGTGTATAACCTTCCATTTGCATATTTCTGATCAACAACTAAATTTCCTTACCTTCTAACTCCCTTTTGCTTTTTTTCACAGATAAACTGTGTGACTTTCCCCCACCCTGACGTAATGCCAGAGCAGCAGTTGCTGAAGCCTTCGGAGTGGAGCTACTGTGATTATTTCTGGGTAAGTAGGCAGCCAGCCACATGCCATATTGCGGTGCCGGAGCTTCCGAAAAAGTGGAACAAACAGCTTGATTTGTGGTAGGAGCTAAAGGAGAGCTCGGGCTGAAATGCAGCGAGGCTGAGGAGACCGCTGAGGAGACAACAGGGTGGGAACGGTCTCACCAGCCTGAGATGTGGGCAGGTGCCAGAGGAGTGTCCAGAAAGGTGAGGTCAGCGGTTAGGATTTTTTTTTGATCAGAAAATGGGGACTGTGTAGGACAAACTACACATCTCAGAACTCCTCATCCCAAAGGGCTGTGCAGCAGGAGCTGCGGGTCAGGGAGTATCGATTCGGTGATTCCCGAGCACGAGGGCGAGGGATGCCCAGGGAAACCAAGGGTATCACGTTTAAAACAAGCAGAGAGGTACGAACTTGTGTTAAATTGTAAGACTCGCTCCCCTGGGCTATTCTGGAGGCCAGATGATAAATGCCTTTGTCCAAGGAGGAGGTCTGGGAAGGACAGGCCTGGTGGTGCTCTTAAACTGAGTAGTTTTACACAGCTCACAGCCTGGGACGTCGCAGTGGCTGTTTCGGTGTGTGGTCTCTCGTGCTCAGCTCTGCTTTCAGCATCCTGAATCAGATTCACATGATGCAGTAGTCCAAGTGTGGAGCTGATAGGAGAAATCTTCCCCTGGAAACCTGTTTTTTGGGGAGTGGGGAGAATACTGCCCCAGCTATACCCGTTTCACGCATGTTTTCAGTATCGGTTACTGAAGCTTTAACATTTAAAAACAAAGGTGTGTCTGTTGGCGGCACAGCAGCCCTTCACCTCGTGCATGCTCAGTGTTGGTGCAAGGACTAATGGCAATAACTTGCAGTGACATCGTTGCAAATGGTCGTGTCACCAAACCATCAAAACTTCTTCAGTTTATTCCAGTCTTCTGATCCCCACAAGCAGTAAATCTTTAATGATGTATAGGCTTGATTTTTGCACGTGTCTTACAGAAGTTGCTGCCTTGCTTGGTGCTTTCCATTTGGGCTTGGCCACTGCATGGCTCCGTGGGCTTGGTCACTTCTTGCTCTCGGTGAAATTCCACCTAAAGCTGCTTTCTCCTGCAAACTCTTCTCCTCCCATAACTGCACACCCAGGACTTTGCTCTTGTTTGGTGGTGTCATCCATGGTCTGCCCATGCCTCACTCTTCTTCAACCAGCTCCGCTCCTCCCGCTGTCTCAGCTGCCCAGTGCCTGGTGTGGCCTCTTACCAGTCCCACACTTTGATTAATGTGACATTTTGCTTCATGCAGATGTGCAGCACTCAGGGTGCTGGGGCAACACCTGTAGACCTTAGGGTAGCGTCTTGGGGGCTGTTGGCTGGAAGAGGGTGGGAAATGAAATTCTGAAATAGGAAAAAGCAGAGAAAGGAAAGAGAAAAGAGCAGAGAGAAGTGTGTGTTGGTCCTTGTAGCAACCCTGAAGTCAGTGGAGCAAAGGGTGGAAAGGGCGGTGTAGGGAGCAGCATCCTGCCCTCTGCCCCAGCAGTTCCCTCGGGCGGGCTCCAGGATCCCTTCTCTTGGCAGGGGGCGGTGACAGGGCTCACGCTTGCCCGAGCCAGCCCACGGGTTATCAGATATGAAAGACTGTGGGCAAGAAGGGAAGGCAAGGCTGCTGCTTTGGCCCCAGCGTAATCTTGTGCTAGCTAAAGATAACTGTAAACCTTCCTTTTATTAATGACAAAGGAGGGGGAGAGGGAAAGCGTTGGACTGTTCCTCAGAGAGGCTGAGGAGCTGCAGCCACCAGCTGTTACCAGAGAAGGCTCCTCCGGCACCGCTGCTGCCCGGGCTCCGTGGGCATCGCCGCTGGGAACCGCGTGTCTCTGCTTTTGGTCTCTCTATCTTTTTGCTGAAATTCCTTTTTACTTCCAGGCTGATAAGAAGGATTCACAAGGGAACAATACAGTGTCGGGATTCGAAATTCTTCTTCAGAAGCAACTTAAAGGGAAACAAATGCAGAAAGAAATGGCAGAGTTTGTTCGAGAAAGGTAATTAGCACTGTCCTATCAAATTAACTATTATGGCAATATTTTTTTTCTTGATTTGAATATTCTTTTGGTAGATTAATGACGTGGTTTAAACTGCATAAAAGATCTGCTACCAGTTCTTACAGAACATGTAATATTTCTTTAATGTCCATCCACACTCCAGGCTTCCCCAGCTCTCACTTGTCTTTCCCGCTGTGCCTGTCTCAGTCATATGGCATGCAGGCTGTCCACTCAGACAGGGGGAACCAAGAGGGTTTCAAGCTGTGGATTCAAGGAAAAAATGTGGAAAAACGTGGAAAAACCAGAGTAGACGTGATATTTAGAAAGGAAATATTTTGCCTGAAAAATAGAGAAGCAGTTTGTCAACATGGAGCATAGGCACAGTTTCCTAGAGGAAGATGTAAAAAGACATCACTGGGGACCTCGCCTTAATCCGGAGCTAAGCTACACATGCAGATATTTAGAGCGAACCCCAGGTCAGAAGGGCAGGTGTCACCACCAGAAGATGCCGCAGCACTATTCGTGGCGCGTTGCTCTGCTGATGTGGAAACGCACTGAGCACCAAACAAGCAGTTGATAGATGCTCAGTTCAGCCATGTACAGGAGTTGATGTGACATCATTACTCATAAGTAGTGTCACCATTACTTGAAATCGCTTGTCATCTCTCCAGGCCAGTGTAAATCATTTTGAGGATGACTCAAAACTTGAGAAGAGCCCATAGGGAACAAGCAGCATTTCCTCCCAGGAGGAAGGCAGAGCACACTGCTGGGTCTTCACCCCTGGAGGCAACTGCACTAGTTGAAGGAGCTGTTTTCCTGTTACTGACTCTGTGTTGGTGCTTGCTGCTGAGTTGGTAGTGTCTTCCTGCAGACACCATGGGGCTGTGCTGATGTAAATCGGTAGAGGGGGAAGCAACAAACAGGCACCTCTGGTGGTGGTTGGGAGACAGTTCAGCTGGGTAGAACTTTCACTGCTTTCATATGGGGTTTGTTTTCTTTCTCCTCTTGCCTCGTTTTTAGTACGAGGGATATGGCAGCAGTGGAGAAATGCCAAGTGTAGCACAGGCAGTAAAGATGCCTAGTAGAGGAGGTGCAGAGCGCCCAGCATCCCTCTGTGGTTCCTACTGCCTTTGACAAAAGACAGTCCGAGAGTGCCTCTGGCGCGTGAACAGGAGCAGAAGGCACAGGCAGAAGAAAGGACCAGCTGGCAAAGAAAAAATACAGCCGAGAAGTAGTCTTGTGAAGGTAGAAGATGAGGAGGAGGCAAGCAGAATTGTGATAGCCGTGGCCAGGGAAAAGAGGAGAGATGCTGCAGAGGAAGTTAACACTTAGTGATATCTGACAGAAAGAAAAGAAAGGAGCGTTCAAGAGAGAGGTGAAGTGAGTGTGAAATGAGAGAGCAAGGAGAGGTCAGCTGAGACACTGGAAGAGGCATGTTCATGTCCTCAGCAGAGGCATGTTGTAGAAGAAAAGATAGTGAAGATTCGCTGTATGCTGGAAACATGGTTTGGGACTGAGTGTGAAGATGATCTAGATGGGAGTTAGAAAAACATGAATAGATTTTTCTTCTGTTCAGAACAAATGATTCAGCATTGCTCTGCGTGGAAAAGGAGGAGGACAATGCTGAGCTGGAGAGGTTCTTCATGGAAGTGAGAGCTCAGGCCATCAGAGGAGCCTTTATATTCCCAGATAAGAGGAAAGAAATACAGATAAGAGTGTCCTGATAGCCATCAGGTGGCTCAGCAAATACAAGAGCACGTTTAATTTGAGGTTTTCATGTCCAGAAAAGCTCTCTCCATCGGTGCAGCCAGCCGTCTGGAGGGGAGGATCAGGCAGCTGTAAAAGCAGCCTTGAACAGGAAGCTGGGATGAGGCACGATAACCAGATTTCTTCTTCAAATAGCCAACAAGGAGCAACACCAACTGAAATTTAGTTTATCAGGTAGATGCTTTTAGAGGAGCTACTTGTAAATAGCAATCCTAGACTGAGCAATTACGTGTTCATTCAGTTCTTGTTGACAAAGGCAGGGTTATAATAAGACTTTGAATTTTAATAAGACAGACCTCAAGAAAAAGAGGAAAATAATTAGTAAGTTGACTGAACTGAAAGATCAAGGGTGTGGGTGTGAAAGAAGGAAAGAGTTACTTTACATCAAAAGTGAAAATATGGTCCAGCATTTTCATTCAAGTGAGCGCTGCAGAAGAGCCAAGAAAATCCGCAGACTGCCCTGAATAGCATCAGCCGCTCCGAGGAGAAGCGGCAGAGTTTTTAATTCATACAAGAGCACTGTCTGAGGCTTTGGCCCTCGTTTTTTAATTGAGCTGGGCTGTGCTTAGAAAATTTGCAAGAAACAGCAGATTATTTAGCTACCTGAAAAGGAACACAAACAGGAGAACGGCTGCGGTGAGTGTGGTGAAGGTCGGTCTGTCCCACTGACTTCAGTGACACTGCTGAGTACAGGAGAGGGGAAGAGCAAGAGAGGCTCTGTCCTCCCAGCCAGAGCAGAGCTTTGGGGACGTCCAGAGCCAGAGTGTGCCTAAGGTCTGCCATTTTCAGCGGATACTTGTAAACTTCTTCCCCTTTTTGTCTAATCCTTCTGAGTCTTTTTGTATTTTTGACCACTGCACTGATTTATGCACTCCAGAAAAAGTCATTAAGCTTCTGTGGTCTGAGAATTCCATTGTCGCCTCCTAATTGGTAGAAATCACGTGGAAAGACTGGCAGTCAGTGTCTTCACACAGCGGCAGTGGTGTGGCTGTCTGTCAGATACCCTCTATCACCTTCTCTCCTTGCTCCCCACGTTGTCTTAATCTATTTGGTTTCTTCTGCCATGGTAGTCACATCAGATCATCTTTGCTTCCCTTTGTAGCTTTCTGGTTTTCCTTCATTATAACGTGGCGTGACTGAAACTATTGGAGTGTGGGCACACAAAGTGCTCTATTTCAAAAAAAAAAGCGTAAAGAGAGCAGTGAATAGATGCCCAAAGAGCAAATAGAACTAATCAAGTCAAGAGAGCACGGGTCAAAGTGCACCCGTAGTCTGTGAAGCTTTTGACTACGTGGGGAGTGAAATCCTGAAAGTTTCCAAACCCTCGGTGGGAACAAGAAACTTGAGGGGTTTTTTGGTCTGAAGGTGGAGTGACCATGAAACAGCTGTGTGGGTCTCTGGAGGTGGGCTCACAGGGCAGAGGAGTCCCTGGGTACGGACGTGTTGGTGTTTCAGAGTCAGCCCAGCCCAGAGTTTGCAGCGTGTTTGTATCGGCCAGGGCCGGGAGGTGCTTTTTGCCCTTTTTGAGGTATATCTTCATCTTGTTTTTTAGCCTGTTTTGAGGTGTTCAAGCTGTCCTGGCCACAGATGGTGACAGGACACCAGGCTGGAGTGGAACAATTTATGTCCTATGATTGGGGCTCTTAAGCAATAATCAATTCGCCTTTTTATTGTTCCTTTTTGTTGTTATTCCTCCTTGCCAGGCAGCCTGCCCTGTTGGTAGAACCGTCCATCTGCAGTACAAGTAACACGTGAAATCCCAGGGCTGGGCCGAAGCTGGGACCAGTGAGGAGCACTTCCATCAGAGCCAGTGGCTTTGCACGTAGGGTGCCATTCTCAAGTGAGCCCAGTTTTGCAGACAGTCCATGTTGCACAGTAGAAACACTTTGTCCTTGTTATTTGCTCTCCAAACGGTAGCTTTTCCTTCTATTTTTATCACACACGCTGTCCTCTGTATATCCCGGCTCTTGCCACTGCATTTTTAGCGTGTGGAGGGGAGAGATGGATCCTGAAACTGGTGCTGCCAAGCTCTGGAGACTGAGAGGAAAATTCCCATGGCAAGATCTGTTAAAATGCGGAGAATTTCTTTAAATTATGTGTGTGGGTTCCTGCTTTAACGCTTCCTTACTGCTGTCTTTTTATTTTCTCTGTGTGTGTGTGAGTGTAGGATAAAGATTGAGGAGGAATATGCTAAGAACCTGTCCAAACTGTCTCAGAATTCCTTGGCTGCTCAGGAGGAAGGGTAAGTGTGTCTCGGTGACTTTTGCAGAAGACAAGAATTTTAACATAAAAGGCATTCCTCCTCTGCAGGTAGATGTGTTTTTCCTGAGCTCTCCCATTGAGCAGAGGTTTACTCAGCTGAGCATCCTGGGTGTGTTGGGGAAGAGAGAATTGCTCCGGAGTGTTTTTCCTTTGAAGATACTCACGGTAAACGTTTTGGAAGGAATGTGTGTATAAATAGTGTATTTGTGCTTCCTTGTTCTAGCCAGCACTAGTTCCTTGAGGGATTAGCATGTATTAGTACTAAATTACTTTAAATGTGGAAAAATATATGGAATATATTCACTGCTGAAAGCGGATCTCTAAGGTCAGGCTGGTAGAATTGGGACAGCATAGACAGAGGGAGGATGAAGAAGTCTTTTTTCATCATGGATCCGGCCCTTCAAGAAGGGCAGCAGGTTGTCCCTTATTTACAGCAGGTTCACGCTTTGGAAGCTATTAAGAAGGTATTAGGCAGCGCTCTCCAGACTGGAGTGCAGATCTCCAGAAATGCAGAGACTGCTCCTGAAGAAGTCGAGGTTGGTAGCTCTACCTGTTCCAGCACAAACGCTCTAAGCACTGAAAGCAAAGGTTGGAAATGACTGTCCTCGCCCTAGTTCTGACACAGCGTGCTTCTACCAGCAGTGAAGCTTCACGAGGTGTTTGCTCAGCTTGCAGAAGGCAAGGACAGACATTGTGAGGGGCTAACCAGGCTGTCACTTCTCAAAGCACTTACACTGGCAATGGTTTCTGTTCTTCTTTCCCCTTTAGGGGTGGCTGTTAACCTGCTCCTTGCAAAGCTAAAACCACTTTCTTCCACATCCTTCTCCCACCTTCTCCTACCCCCAATAGGAGAAGGGGTGAATGCCTGAAAAAATAAAGGGGATGGAAACTGTGGAGAGTAGATGAAAAGAGAGGGAGTGGGGACCGAAGCATAAGAAATGTCGAGGGTAGGGAACTTGAAGGGGGCTCGAAGCAGAGTGTAGGGAGCTAGCAACACTGTCCGGTGGTGCTCTACCTGGAGGGGTGGTGAGGTAAGGGAATGGAAGGAGGTCCTGTTGTTCTTTATCCTCCTGGTGCTGTGGTGGCCACCCTGGTTAGGGCCAGGAAGAGGCTGTGAGTGAGAAGATCCTGGGAATTGGTGAGGCCCAGGAAGAGGAAAAATTTCATGTAAAAAACTGAGGGAGGAAGAGCAGCCAACAGGAGGGTTTGAAGGAGCCAGAAGTGGGACTGCAGCCTAGCACTCTCAATGCAAACATTCGCCAGGGTCTTCCTCTCATTCCTGAGAAGGTGAGAATTGGGGGACCCTATGAACTACTCTGTGAACACACCAGTTACCGCTGTGGTTTCGTACTCCACAGAGCATTTTCCAGCAGTCTGTGGAATTGACACAAAGTGTGGGGGGTCCCTCCAGAGTCCTCTGCCCTCCTCTGGTGGTAAGAAGACTCACCATCATGTATGTGAGTGGGACACAAGGGTGAGGAGGTGGGATTGATTTCTGGTATTGGGATGGGCCTGTCCAAGTTGCTGTGAGTAAAGTGCTTCTGAATGTTCACAGGAGGTGGTGGTACAGTACGTGGTCACTTGACTCATTGTAGCTGGACAAGAGCTGCAGAGGACATTTAGCAGGCTGAAATACCTTCTTTTCTTAAAGAGAACATATAAGTGTTATTGCCAGTGAGAACTGGACAGTGGGAGGGTACCTCTGGGTGAGACTAGGGAAGCGGTAGACTTGGGAGCACTTACGTAGGTGAAACCATCCCAGGGTTAGTTGTGCTGATCACCATACTTGAGGAGTCAACTCGTTGGAGCAGTGGCAGAGATTACTGATCGTTTTTTTGAAACTGCAGGTGACGGGCAGTTTTTCAGGCTGTCAGGAAGGGGCAGATATGACCGTCTTTGGAAAGGGGGTCAGAGAGAGAGAGGAGGAGGAGCCGGGAAACTGTAGATCACTCACCTTTATGTAACCTCTGCAGAGGGGTAGAATTAACCATCAAGCTTTCTAGAAGCACTTAGTGAAGATCTAATGTGATGAGCAGTTATTGTGGACGCGTACAGAACAAACAACGTCAAAGCAACTGTAATCCCTCTGGTGATGGAACAACAGAAGTCAGCATCAGAGCGCTTAATTCAGCGGAGCTTTTTGCAGCGGGAGAGTCTTGTAGGCAGGCAAGAGAAACATGGCCTAGATAAAGCCTGAGGTGCAAAACTGGGTAAGAAACCATATTCACTACTCACCAACAGTGAGGTGCAGAAAGTAGCCGTGGAGGGAGACCCACCGGGTTTGTCTCAAGTCCAGCTTTTTTCTGTGTTTCTGTTAATGGCCTTTGATAGAATAAATGACGGGAGTACTGTAATCAGAGATGGGACAAAGCCAGAGGGATGGTGTGTACCGTCTGAAGAAGAGGTTGCAATTTGGAATTAGTTAAACTAGAGAAATTAACTGAAAAAAATGAAGCTGCAGGTTTTGTACTTGCCCAAGATGTGAAAGATACAGTTACATAACAGTTGGTGGGAGAAGGATCTGGCTGCAGTGAATCACAAGCTTATTCATCAACAACTTCTTGCCGTTGTCTAAAAAAGCAATCAGACTGAGATCTGTGGAAGCAGGGGGGTCTGCTACAAAATAATCTGTTACCAGTTGAGCGACTGGGAGACCTCTGAGGTGCAGGTTTGATTATGATGCTTTAAGAGGAATCCAGGCTGTTGGAGAGGGTCTAGAGGAGCGTACCCAAACTGCCAACATCTAGTAAGTAATTTGTCTGAAGGCAAAGGAAGGTGGAGTAATTTTCCAATACAGAAAGACTTCTCCGAGAAGTAGAATAATCTGTTCACCAAAAGTAGGGTGTAAAGTAAAAGAGGCAGTGGAAAAGCTGCATTGGCAAAGGTTTATTTTGAGGATTAGAGAAGGACTTTGTTACGGTGAGGAGAAGACACTGAAGTGTCTTGCTTACAGAGACTGTGGCATCTCTCTGGAGGTCGTTGTGAACCGTGTTGTCAAAGATCTGCTCATACAGTGCCTAGAATTCTGCCTTGGTCACAGAGGCGGGTTATCTTCTCAGGCTTCAGCCCTCCCTTTTCCCTGACTTTGCCAAGCAGGACGCGGCGCCCAGCACTGCACCACATCTGTCCGGGAAGCCTCACCGGGAGGGAGTGCAGGATCCGGGCACTGATCTCTGTCGCTCTCTTCTTTCAGCACCCTAGGAGAGGCTTGGGCACAGCTGAAGAAGAGCCTAGCTGATGAAGCAGAGGTTCATCTCAAGTTTTCGTCGAAGGTAAGTAGCTCTTCCTCTTGCAAAGATTGTTGCCCTTGTTAGTGATGTGGAGCTCTCTTGAGTGCTTGTTAGTGGGGAAAATCCACATGCGTACGGTCCCAGTTTGGTAAACAAACATACTGCAACTCTGTCCATGCTTCCTGCCAAAATCATACTTTATTTAGTCTACCTGCTGAGTATGTTAAAACTCATCTATCTTTGATTTTTCATTAAAAGGAAGGAAAACTGCTTCTAGAGGTTATTCACCTCAGGCTCTATGTTCCAGCCTGTTCAGGTAAATGTACCTGGAGCTTGTACAGATTGCTCTGTAGAGGAAGAAATAAAAAATAATATTTGCCTGCTCCGCAAGAATCCCCTGTATCTGTCTGGAAGGAGGAAAACCAGGGCTCTGAGTTCTTCGTATCATCAGCCTTCCTGAAAAGTGCATGGGGAACTCACTTGGTGTTATTTTTGGATCTTCCCTCCGGTGATGCCCAAGGAGATTTCTTGTACAAATTGTGGTATTTATCTGTGTTTTCCACCACTCGCGGCAGAATCCTGCGTCCTGTTACATTATGTGAACCTCTGTGGGTGACCAAGTTCAGTAGAGTGGCAGATACCTCATCACAGCAGCCATGTTCCGGAGGAAAATTATAGCTGCGCACGGTTTGTAAGCAATTATGCAGAGGTTACTGAGGCAACCAGCTGCTGCCGTGGTAACCTGCTGCTCTGCTTCAAACTTCTACTCCAGGGCTGTTATTAGTGAAATACTTTTTGCTCCCCATTGTCCTGCTCTGTTGTTTTCCAAGAGGAAGAAATGCCCCCCGGAGTGGTGTGTGCCTGTAGGCAGGCGACGTTTAGGGGTTCTGTGACATCCGCTGAACTCTCCCCTCTGTTCCCGTACCTGCCTTGGGAGTTCCTAGTTGTGGCTTCCTTTTATTAACACAGAATGTTCTTAAAGATATTGCTTATTGCCATTGCCTTCAGAGGAGTTATTCTTAGAAGTAGTCGTATTTCTTGCTGATAGTCGAACAAAACCAGCTGGTGCTGGCACGAGCAGCCAGTGCAGGGCAGAGCACACCAAAAGCCCTCACTAAACGCCAGCCTTGAAGACACTGAACAACTTCCGTGACGTTTAAAGCCTGGGTCATTCACCCGTGAGTCCGTTTTGTTACCTGTGGTACCTCCTGCGAGAGGGAAGCTCGAGCTGGATAATGATGCGAGAGGAGAGCTGACTGTCTTTGCTGGGAAGTCCACCTCTTCGATTCCCAGAACACCAAACTGGAGAAAGCAGTTGCCTTGTTTCCAGTTTGAGCCTCCTGGTGATGCATTTCCCATCTTTATCAGGATCTCGGAATTTCCCGTCCCATTATAAACCATGTGAAGTAAACAACCATCTTTACTTTCTACTAGGCAAGTGGAACCCCCTCCTGACTGGTGTGTCCCTGGCCCTGGAGTTTTTATAAGGATTTTCAGAGCAATGCCTGCTTATGTCAGCTAGGTCAGGTTGCCACCTCTTCCCTGGAGGATAAGTGACTCCTTTGGGGTTGTTTAAGCAGGTTAATCTGTTTATGACGGAGCAGTCTGAAGGGCACGCAGACTATTTGGCTGCTTCATGCTCCGCTGGGCACAGACAGCTCTGTCACTTGTAATCTACTGCCTCTGGAGTTCACTGAAGCCCTCCTGAACTTCTCCCTGTCCCAGTTCTGGTTTCATTCAGCATTGACAATGCTCCTGGCACAGCTGTCAGTTTGTACCTCAGCCTTGAGAGAGCTCGTGTAACCGTGCTGGACACGGAGCGGTGAGCAGGTCTTCATTAGCTTTCCTGGGGCCACCCTGACGAGATTGTCATAAAAATACTGTCCAGAATTTCCTACTCCACACCCCCAGTCTGGGCAGGACTGTCACCTGCAGTAGATCCAGTCAACTGCATCTCTGTGTAGCAGAGTCTTGAATATCTTTAAGGACAGAGATTTCTCTGGTCAGCCTGTTGCAGTGCCCAGCTACCATTCTGGTGACTTTTTTTTTTTTTTTTTCCAAATTATACTCAACCTGAACCTCCCAAAGCTCCGTTGTCTGTCGTGACATTGCCTGGCCGTACAAAGAAGAATTTGGCTCTTCTACCCTTGCATCTGACCTTCAGACAGCTGTAGGCCACGTTAGATCACTATGGTGCCAGGCTTCATCTGCCTAAACGAGCTCTGCTTTAGGCTGGTGTAACCTCTCAAGGGACTGATCTCTCTTTGTAGCCTCTCTGCATTAAAAGGCTGCACTGAGCTCGAAGGAAGTTTCCTTCTCCGTTAAAATAGCACTGGAGAAAGGCTGAAAGCACTTGGTTTCGGGGACTACTTGATACTGCTCCAGTGTGGACCATCTTAGGTGACAACAGAGCTAACTCACCTGACCAAGTCCAGCATCCCTATGGGATGGACAATACAAAAGAAGAGTTTGCCTTCTTCTGGGGAGGTGAAATACCTGTATCCCTTCAGACCACCTTTTCTAAAAGAGCAATGTGGTGCAAACGCCATGCGCTTGTAAGAGGTAAGGCACGTGTGCCTGATGGATCCCTCCTGAGTTCATTCCGGTGGTTCCTTGCTACTGCCTAAAGAGTTTCAGCAGAACACTCAGGCTTTTCTTTAGCCTCCCTTGTACTTGAGAGAAATAAGTACAGTGTGCCCTTACTGGATCTCTTTTCGCTGTACAGCAAGCGCGGACGTGTCACCACGGGCCACTGACTCCCCTTCTTGCAGCCAGGGTTAGCAGCTTTAATTTGTGAATTTTGGGGGTTTTAAACAAATTGCATCAGTTAGGCCAGAATGGGAACCTCAGGGAGCGCTCTGGCTACTGCCTGCAGCCTGATCTCGTTTAAGGAGAGGCATATACTGGGGAGAGAGGAAGACGAGATTGCTGGCCTTCAGAAAATATTCCCTTACAGAGCTGTTTGTGAAGAGCTGGATTTTGTGGAAGCTTCGCTCTGAGCTCTCGTGGGGAAGAGAAGTGTTGCTGTTTGACATTGCCTTTGGCTGACGCGTGCCCATCATTTCCTCTCTGTCCTGAGCTCTGCTCAGCAGAAGAGCCAGGAACCACTGCCCGCTCCTCATCATTGCCATTTCTTCCTTTGTTTTCGTTACCAGCTTCAGAGTGAGGTAGAGAAACCCCTGCTCAACTTCCGAGAGAACTTTAAGAAAGACATGAAGAAGTGCGACCACCATATCGCCGATTTACGGAAGCATCTGGCCAGCCGTTACGCTGCAGTTGAAAAGGTGGGAGCAGAGAACAAACCGGAGAGTTTATGAGGTACTGCTGGTTTGGACAGAAGAGCAGCTGCCCCGTGAAAAGTTTCTGTTCTGCCCCAGAGAACCACAGGGGTTTCTGCTGTGAGTGTTCTGTTGGTTGGGCTCGCCTGGGCCCCAGATGTTGTTTGCTGGGAAGCTGGAGGCTGCAGACAGGGTGAACGCAGGACTGCACAAGTGGCTTCCTGTGTCACCCTCCCCTTCCCAACCCAGGGCAACATATTGCTAATACCTTTGATGAAAATACTCCCTGCTAGTGTCTGTCTGGAAGCCACTTCTACTGCCCTCAAGAGTTAAAACTCCTCACCTTAGAATAGCAGCAGGGCCAGGCCAAAGACCCGGTGTCCTCTCGCGCAGTGGCCAAAAGCATATGGCCAAGGCAGCCAGCTCAGACCTGGCATGGCAAGCCACAGACCCTCTCCCCTTCCCGTTTTCTGCGCCTCAAAGCAAACACTCTCACCTGAAAAACCCAAAGAGCAGCAGCAGCCCAGTACCAGGGGCTGGTTTAAGGTGAAGCCTCAGCAGGCAGCTGAGTGGTGGCTGAGGGAGCTGCACCGGCAGAAGGTGGTGTCTTAGCAGCTGGCAGGAAACAGGGCAGCCGTGCCTCGGCTGCCAGGACGCGCGGGCCAAATGGGGTTCTCATGCAGTTT
>NW_010414041.1:22491-44562 GCF_000710305.1 Buceros rhinoceros silvestris
GGCCGCGCCTGGGCTGCCAGGACGCGCGTGCCAAATGGTGTTCTCATGCAGTTTGCTCTGGGGTGTAGGTTGGACATGAAAACACCATGTTCAGTCAACCCAGAAGGTTGTTTGGGTTTTCATTAAAGATCAGTGTGCGCAGGAGAAAGTTCGCCCAGGGACAGAATTGTTGCAGGATACACAAGGTTATTAGACTGTGTGTGTGCAGGGAAGGCATTTTTCTGCCAAACAGGAAATTCTTCATAGTCATATTTGCAAGGAAACAGTCCTCAGTAGGGATATAAAATCACCGTATCATTTGGGTTGGAAAAGACCCTTCAGCTCCTCCAGTCCCCCTGTTCCCCAGCACTGCCAGGTCCCCACTGCCCCCTGTCCCTCAGCAGAACCTCACCACGGATGGGAAAACCCACAAGGGCGGTCAGTGTGCGCAGGAGAAAGTTCGCCCAGGGACAGAATTGTTGCAGGATACACAAGGTTATTAGACTGTGTGTGTGCAGGGAAGGCATTTTTCTGCCAAACAGGAAATTCTTCATAGTCATATTTGCAAGGAAACAGTCCTCAGTAGGGATATAAAATCACCGTATCATTTGGGTTGGAAAAGACCCTTCAGCTCCTCCAGTCCCCCTGTTCCCCAGCACTGCCAGGTCCCCACTGCCCCCTGTCCCTCAGCAGCACCTCCACACGGCTGGGAAACCCCTCCAGGGATGGGGACTCCACCGCTGACCTGGGCAGCCTGGGACAGCCCTGCACAACCCCAACGGGGAAGAAATTGTTCCTCAGGGACAACCTCAACCTCCCCTGAAACAACTTAGCCCAGTTCCTCTCATCCTGTCACTTGTTCCTGGGGGGAAGAGACTGACTCCTCTCTCGCTCCAGCCTCCTGTCAGGGAGTTGTCAGAGCCAGAAGGTCTCCCCAGAGCCTCCTTTTCTCCAGGCGTAACCCCGCCAGGTCCCTCAGCCGCTCCTCAGCGCGTTGTGCTCTGTATAGGAAAGAATGAGTTAGAGTAGCAGTGAGAAGGACAACTAAGGCAAGGGCAGAGCCACGGCTGCAGGGTGCTGGTGCAGCCCAGCTCGTCCCCAGGTGTGATCCTGCAGCTCCCTCTCGTGAGCTGCCGAGCCAAGCACAGGGTCTGTAAAACGGCAAATGGAAAAAATCCAAGTCCTGCCTGGAGAGCGTTGTAACTCGCAGGCTGTGACTGTACAAAATGGCAAGGTGCTAACAAAATATGTTAATCCAAATTTAGTTTGAAACACTGTAACTGGATAAAGCACAGATGTGACCTATTTTATAACAAGTCCGTGCAAAACAAGATATTTTAGGTATTTAGGCAACCTCAGCAAATGAGGTGGCAACGTGTATGTGTGGTTTGCTTCTTAAGACACTTTACTAATTTCTCTGAATAAGTTCAGCAATGATACTGATAAATCAGGCTTTAAAAGCCCAAAGTGATGTAAATAATCTGTGATAACCAAGTCTCAGGTGTTTGGTTTCTAAAGTGCTGTTGTCATGACCTTGGATTAGTTTTTCTGAAATAAGCCTAAAAGTTCCTGTTGTTGGAGTTTCTGGTAAGCGTATATTGAATCCAGAACGTACTTACCAGTACATTTTGTAGGATACTTGACATTCTTTCAACAATTTAGACCCTAAGAAAAGCAAATTGAAGAGTAAATGGTCTTGGCGATGCTGGTTAAGAGATGTGGAAGAGGCTCCAGCTCCCCTTTCTTCCAGAAATAGTGAGAAAGTTACTAAGAAACATGAAGGTCTGGTGCTGCTTTTTGTACTGTGCCTTTCTCCGAACCTACGAAGAGTTCAGATGCTTTTGCAGTTTGTTGGTGACAACTTCTGTCTGCTGGTAGGGCACTTCTTTGAACACCCCATGGTGCCCTAAGAGCTTAAATTCCAGTTAGGACCCAGTTTTATGCAGAGTCCCTGAATTCTTACTGACAAATCCTTGCGTGAAGGAGTCGTAGATGTCTGAAAGCAGCTGGCAGCTCTTTTTCTCTCCAACACATGATTCTTCTTTAATTACTCCAAGGCCCGGAAAGCCTTGACGGAGAGACAGAAGGATCTGGAGATGAAAACACAGCAGCTAGAGGTGAAGCTCAGCAACAAGACGGAAGAGGAAATTAAGAAGGCGAGGCGGAAGTCCACTCAGGCGGGTGAGTAGCTGTGTCCGTCCGCGGCAGGAGGCGAGCACAGCCCGGCGGAGGGCAGGAGCACGGTGGGATGCAACTGCCCATCCACCCACCTGTGTCTTGGGTTTAATACTAGAGAGCGTATTAGAGTAGCTAGAGACTGAACCGTGCTACAAATCTGTTTGGTAGTAAATCCTCTGAAGAAACAAGCCCAGTTTTGCCAAGTCAGACATCACACAATGGTGATTTTGGTGACTGGGCTGAGAACAGTAAAAGAAGGGTGAATTGTCCTTTTATTTTCTCAAACTGTGCTGAGATAACTGATCATGAAGCTCTCAAAGTCGGATGCAAAGAAGCTCAGCTAAGGATGTTTCTTCCTTAAATCACAGTTCTCTCCCTGGTTCTTTCCTAAATCACAGTCACCCACAACGATGTGGGTGCCTATTTTGCTTCCAGTTACTGTCCTTTTCCTTGCCAGTGAACTTCCCGTCTGTTTTCCAGTGTGACTCAGTGACTGAAATGGTTTCTGCTCAAGGGACACCAAGGATATAGTAGTGTATGCTGTACTGTACTGGGGACACAGCTACTTGGTGTGAGCTCAGCATGTTTTACAGAGGCTCAAACCACTTCTGCAGCATCCCTCGGGAATTGTCTTTCTTGAGATCTGCAGACGATTATGTGCAGCACTGTTAGTACCATCACTGAAAATATGTTTTAACCAGGTCTTCGGTGTTTCATCCCTTCATAGGTCCATTCCTTGGCAGGGGGTTCCGTCATAGTTCTGAGACTTTAAAACTTCAGGATAGCCTGTCTGGGTTTTGAGGAGACTGAGAAGAGTCATTCGCAGAGTGTCCATGTGTGTAGACATCATTTGCGGAGAAACAAAAGTTCTGTGTTAGCGCCGGGAGGCTCCATGAGAGATGCTCTTCATCTGTCTGCAAATTCACAGCCCCTCAGTGTTCTCGTGGGTCCTCAGAATTTGTTTGTAATAGATATTTACTGAAGAAGTGAGGGAGGGCTGAAGATCAGATGGGGGTAACCCAGGTTTTGGTGTGAGTCTCCCCATCGCGTTCCCCTGCTTTGTGCCACTGTGGCGCGTGGCAGGGGAGGACTTGCCCCTTGCCCGCAGGCAGTACTACCCTGCAGCCCAGCTGGGGTGCTTGCAGGGTGCACAGCAGCAGCACCTGGTGATCTGGCTTTGAAATGAGGCCTGCTGCAAGGGGACGAGAGGACCTGAGAGCTCTGGACCAGAGCCCTTCTACCATCCCGCTGGTGACTGATACATGGGGTTGATTTCTCCTCCCGTGACTGTGTTTCACGGCTTTTGTGTTCCTGGCTCAGACTCTGTGGCTCAGATTCACTGGGGTGGGTGGATGTAACCCCAAGTCAGATGGCTCCCAAGGAGTCTCCTGGAGTGTGGGGGCCGTTAGTCTGGACTGGTCATGTCAGCCTGGACATCCCCCACCTGGGGGAACAAGCTCGTTGCCGAGATTTAAGGCCTGATTCTGGTTTCTTTGTAGAGTTTGTTTGCCACCCCAAGTTCTAAGTCCATGAGAGACTTCCAGATAGATATACAAAGAAGTGAAGTGTCAAAGAGACCCTTGTTTGGTCTATGGAGCCCTCTTTGAAAGCTCGATTCATCCTTGGTTTATGTATAACAACCCTTTTGCTCCTCAATGAACAGGATGAATTTGAGCCCCGGACCCAGGCGTCAAACCATTAGGGAGAGCATAACTGAGCCTCAGGTAAAGAAGAGGAGAATTTACCATCCAGAAGGTGGTAGTGTCTGAGACACCTTCCAGATTTTCCACCCACCTTTCCCTCTCTGCGGAGCAGAGTTTTGCAACAAAGAAGAAATGAAAACAATCCCAGCTTTCACATCGCTGCCCCGAACAGGGGAGAGAGCCAGAGCTCAGACAGAGTCGTGCATCTTCAGGGGCTGCAGGAGGCTTGAGCTTGCAAATGAGCATCCCTCCATCTCAGGCAGCTTGAGCCGGACACCTCGCTTCTGTTTCAGACAGACCGGTCTTGAGATGCAGTCCTGCCTACAGCTCAATAACTCAGTATTACTGTTCTCCCATTTTCATCATTTTATTTTTCAGAGGTCACTCTCTGTCTGTGACCATTGGCTTTTTTAACTGCAGTAACTCGCTTTCGTAGTTCTGGGCAGTTTGTAGAATGTTGTTTAATGTTCCTATTATTAAAATCATGTCTTTCCCCCTCGGTCTTTCTCACCCCAATCACCTGATCTTTTATCACACATTGGGTGCGTGCATCTTGTTGAAATCTCGTTGCACGTAACACGTACCACGTAACAGAACTGCCTTCAGCTCCACCAGCACTGACCTTCAAACCCACCAGGTCTGTCTGCAAAACCTGGGCTGCAATTTCCTTCTAAGCTCCGTAAAACCAGATGGAGAACACTGATGTGTTGCTGTCTTGAACTTTTCAGGAGATGACCTGATGCGCTGCGTGGATCTGTACAACCAAGCCCAGTCCAAGTGGTTTGAGGAAATGGTGACCACCACTCTGGTACGTAACCCCCTGGAGTATCTTACACACAGAACATTGCACGATTGTAATTGCCTGCAACATTCATCGCTCACAGCAGTGCAAAGCAGTGAGAAAAAAGGGGTGATAAATCTCCCACTGTATTTCCTGTTCTCAGTTCTAAGAAAAACTCCTATCACTGGGGGAAGGAGGAAATGAGTTCTCTCGGCCTTCAAGCTCAGCTTACAGGAAAAATACAGACTTCTTCTTCTTCTTTTGCAGGAGCTTGAGAGACTTGAAGTTGAAAGGGTGGAGATGATTCGGCAGCATCTTTGCCAGTACACACAGCTACGTCATGAGACAGACATGTTCAACCAAAGTGTAAGTCTGCTCTGTGTTTGGTCCCTCTGCCTTTACTGTGCTTCAGCGGAGCAGGACAGTCCCCGTCCTGATCTGGCTGACCTGGGTCAAAAGGAGATGTGACAGTGGATGGGATCCACTCGTAGGTTTGCAGCGGTGCCATACTGCCACCCTGCAGTCCTGCTCCTCCGAGACTCCAGTCCCAGCTGCGGTTCAGAGTGCTGGACCACAGCTTTCACTGGGGGAGACACAGTGGGCTGAATTGCGTTTGGCCAGATGAGCCGTTATTACCTCTCCCAGCACTACACACCTTGAGGTGTCTCCTTGAGGTTGTCTGCTCTTGCAAAGAAAATGGTAGATAGTTTCACTGTTGGGAGAGGGAGTGGGTATTTTTTTCTTACTAAAAACCTGGCTGGTTTTCAAATACTAAAATACAGGGGATGCAGGTGAACCTCAGGACGTGGTTGTGTTTGGTGAGAGGTGCAGGTTGCAGGACAGGAGTCAGAGACCGACTGGCCAGTGCCTGGCACAGGAAGTCTGTCTCTGCCTGACCTTAAAAGCCCTCCTCTGCTTCCCGCTATGAGGCTGCCTGTTCGGATCTGGCTGTCATCCACTGAGTCCTGTGTCTCTGCAGGTCTCACCTGTCTGCATGCACAGCCTGGGCCTGCCCCCGCTGCTTGGTGCTTCGCAGCGATGATGGTCTCTTCTGGAAATGCGCCTCTGACATTTTCTTTCTCGTTTTGTTTCTTGTAGACAGTAGAGCTCGTGGATCAGTTGCTTCGGAAAGTGGATCCTGCCAAAGACAGGGAACTGTGGGTAAAAGAACACAAAACTGGAGATATCCGACCTGTGGACATGGAAATATAGACTGACCTATAGCTGTACGTGATGAGTCCACTGAATTAACCAGGCTAATGTTTGTTTTTCAAGGGTCAGCGGAGCACAGGGAAAAGGTTGTTCCACTACCAGACACCTTGTAATTTATGCCTGTACAGGCTCTCTCTGTTACATTTAGTCATTAAAATGGTCCTCATTGTGCTAAGCCTTAAGCACCAGACATTCCAGGGTGAAGAAACCAGATGTGTGCTTCCCACCAGAGGTTCCCAATTGCACGCAGCTTCCAGGAGAAATCTGCTTTCTGGTACAGAGAGCGCTCTGTTCGTCAGTGACTTTGTGCTACATCCCTTGCATGACTCTCTTTGTACAGTGCGTTAGACCAGCCACGCAGTGAGCCTCTGGCCAGCAGGTAGATACTGTTTGTTTGAACATGATGGAGGAGGCAAGGAAGTCCTGATCACGAATCCTAGGTCTGTCACTGACTGCTTTAGTGGCCGTGGGCCAGTCAGTTAAGTTCTGGCTCCCCATCTTGCAGCAACATTGTGCAAATACTTTTATTTCCTGTAACACGTTTTCCCCCATGGCAGTGAAGTGATGGTCCTTCTCCCCAGATCTGTGGAGAAGACTCCTGCTCTTCCTGTTTCACACTCCCTCTCAGGGACACATAAACCCATCATCGTGATTTCTGTGCTGGGCCAATCAGTAAGGTTGAAAGCGTTACCATCACTGTTACTGATCAGGAAAGACTTGGTTGTGCTATACCTACCTCATGAGCTGGCTGAGTGCCCTCAGTGACAGAAAGAGGTCACACACCAAGGACTAAATGCGGTACTCAAAACCTTTCCTGCTTACGCAAGGTGTTTCCTCACAGAATCTCCTTACAGACAGTCCTCTTAACATTTTATTTGGGCTCCAGGTTTATATTGCCCTTCGCTGGTTCCTTCAGGTGAATATCACAGCTTTCAGGCATCTTCACTTACCAAGTTTGTCCAGCTAAATTAGGGGGTTTATCTTTTTAGAGCCTGATTTTCAAAGGTGCCATGAATCCGTGAGGCTAGATTGCATTAAATGCGGAGGTAGGTGCCCAGCACTTCTGCACCATCAGGTTCTGAACTTGAGGTTTTGCCTTTACCACAGACCCCCACAAATCCAGCACTGCTCTTGGCACGTAGCGTTGCGTGGTTTGGAGACTGATGTTGAAAAGGTGTTCGTTTGCTTCTCCTGCTGTTGTTCCTGGTCGATGTTCGGTGTTGCTGTTAGTGTGTCTTTTCGGTGTTTCATACAATGACAAGATTCTTAAGATTCTTGCTTTAGATCCAGCAGAAACCTTGATTCTCACCACTGTGGCCTTTACTCGGTGTTTACTGTGTTCTTACTCCAGTTTCCCACACCGTGCAACGTCATTTGATCCACAGTTATGCTCCACTTTGTCTCGCTGTTACCATCTTTTTTCCCCAGCACCAAAACTGCAGTTACTGTTAGATCGGAGCGTTCATATTCCCCTCTGCAAACACAAACTGAGACACAACAACATCTTACCTGAAGCACATTTTTAATATTGCTGCAGTGATTATTTTTCTGGTTTGCCATTTCAAACTGAATTCTGTTGCATTTTCTTGTTGTTCCCTTTTTCTCAACCACCTCTTTACCAGTGTAGATTCGTTCCTGTCTTGCAGATGCCTCCACAACCCACTTCTCTGCTGTGTCATTAACCTTTATAAGCCGTTACACATGAGCACTGCCCGCTCGGGGTCTCTGTTCCTGGTGAAGCAGCCCCTCTACTGCACTTCCCTCACACACTTTAATTGCTTTCATTTGCAACCGCTTTATCCTCGATGTTGAAGTATCCAGCACGCTGTTACACGAGTCTCTCATAAGTTCCTCCAAAGACCGTTGCAATACAAGTGGAACGTGGTTTGCCTAAGCGTCCCGTAGCCCTCGCGCAGTTAGAGCACACACGCTCCCCCAGGCTCCTCTGCTGCTGCTCAGGCAGGGCAGTGCCGTGCTCTCTCTTTTTGAGTCTTCCTAGTGATTCACTCTCTCTCCTAGTCGTGTTTTGGCATTCCAGGGTGTGCTTTTCCTATTTCTACCACCCACTTTGGAGGACAGGCGCTTTTTTTTTGAACCACAGGTGTAGGGTGAGTTTTCAACACTTCCATGGCCAAAACTAACTGGAGCACTGAGCATCTCAGGTCGACCCCTGTTCTCTGAGCTGTATCGTAAATTAAAATGAGCAATCCTGACACCCCCTCACCACCTTCTGGGCTTGGTTACAAAGCCAGGCTCGTTGTGCACTTTATACAGTGTTCTCCTTCGTAAATACCGGAATAGTCTGTTATCAGTTACACTTCACTTCTCCTCTTTCCTTGAAGGTGTGCATTATTTTATGTTTTGGACTGGAAATACTGTCCATCAGCACAGGTTTCTCAGAGGACTGACCTGTATTTGGGCTCCTCTGCTAAGGTGTCTTTAAGCTGCTCTCAATTCTTAGTTGTATTTTCTGGGAATGTTTTGCCCCTTTTGTTTTATTTCCAGACAGTTTTGCTACTTCTTGGTTTTGGTCCATTTGAAATGCTGCAGGAATGTGTGAGCTGCTCGGGATGACAGTTCTCTTGATGGAGTCTGTATCTCTTTTTCATTTCAATAATCTAAGGAGAGCGCTTGGACCTGCCTGTTAATTTGTCCAAGCCCAGCAAAATGCTCATGCGGGGCTGCTCTGCCACGAGTGAGATGCTTCCACTACAGCCAGACTTTCATCTGCCATCAGCAGAAGTGATGTTAGGGAAGTTTTGCTGTTGCCTATGGGCAGTTTCCAGCTTATTTCCTGCAAAAGATGCTGTTCCCTTGTGATAGGAGACTGCAGACAGTGGGATCAGTGTTACCTATGATGCCAGCCCGGGATGCTGCAGCCCCTGTTCTACACGGACAGCATCGTCGAAGAAGCCTGTGGCGTGCTTGAAGGGAAGCATGGATGCCTGCCCTCATGTTCCTTCCTCACAAGGTAATTTCGTGAGTTTCAGCATGGCTCTGTTCATCTTCTGTTGAGTTACAAAAATGCAGTTGAGCCCAGTCTTTCCTCATGCAATAGCTCATCCTAAACAGCTGCTTCTCCGGAGCAAGATCAAGCTTTGAGTGATGGTAAAACAGCCGGCCTGTGCACAGCAGAGTGCTGGTGCCCTCTGACTGAGGGCTAGTGAGGAAGCAAAGGAAGTCTCTTGCCTCCCTGGGTATTGAGCTCAACGGTCATCTCCTTGCGTCTGGCAGCTGGGCTCACACGCTTGATGCATGTTTTTCCTAGTTCAGTCACTACCAGTATCAGCCCTTCTCCTGTGGTGTGATGAGGCTCTCTTACCTCTTCCTACAGCTCTGTGGTCACAGAGTGCAGGGAAGTTTCCAGTTAGTACTGTTTGCTTTCACCTGCAGAGGTATGATTAGGGGGGGTTGCCTCTGGTTCCTACCTGGAAGCCTGTCAAGGGCTAAGTGAATTCCTACGGCTGTGCTGAATGTCCTGACTGCAGTGGCAGAGCTGGTGAGGCGCTTACAGCCGTAACCTGCTGCCAAACGGAACGAGAACACTGCATTCGTCATCCACACCAGCCCACCGGTGACTTCAAAGGCACTTTCTGGCTCTTTACTCCGTAGAGTCCTTGTTGGAAGTCTTTCTCTAAGGCATTCTGTCAGCTTACTTCCTCACAGAACTCGTTCTGGATCCAGAGCTTTTGGCTGATTCCTGTTGGAGTTAATCACCCGAAAGCAATGAGTCCTTCACCGCGTGGGCCAAGTGTAGTCTTCTCCCATCACAGGCAAGATTCCAGTCACAGAGCAACATCCAAGAAGGCCTTAATCTCAGATTTCCAATCTGCTCTCTATTCACTCACATCTGTAACTCGCATTTGCTCATCGCTTCTGTGGTTGAACATCTTCTGAAGGACTTCAGTTGTTCCCTTATGGGAACATCACTTCATCACTGGGATCTTTAGAGATAGCTTCGATTTTTATTTAAAATGTTCAAATATAACAGCAGCAAGAGTCGTTTGGAAATGCCTGCTATGTCCTGCAGTACTCCTTCCCCTCTAGAGCCTGAGCTGCTGCGGGGTGGCTGTGCTCTGCCTCCTGTTGCACCGTTACTGTAAACACTGAAATCCTTCTTCCTTTCAGGCACACCAGGCAGCGGACCCGAGCTCTCGTCCCCTTTAGCATCCTCAGAGGTTTGTGTGGCGGAATTAGTTGCTTTTGATGCTTTCCATGTTGTAGTGTCCATGTGGGCAGTTGTCTTGTGAGGGTGAACTGCTCTCAGATCACCTCCTTTGGGGTTTATTTTGGTTTGGTTTTTCTAACAGGAGTTTTCTGTAAAGCATCCATGGGAAACTTTTAGGTGCTCGGTAGCAGTCATAACTTCTCACACCTTTTCAGAACTGCTTTAAATTTGTCCCTGTTTTTAATGTCATTATTTAAATATTTGCCCCCAGTTAGACCTTATGTAGAAACATGGTCTCTTTGCCTGCTCTTTGGAAGTGCTTGGCTCTCAGCCGTTTCTTGGAACACAACAGGGAATGTGGCAGAGGTAAGAGACTTTGAAAATCAGGCTGACACACAGAAGTTCACAAGCCTCGTTTTTCCTTAGTCGCTGAGAACACGTATAAGGTAAACGTTAAGAAATGAAGAACCCCAAATACGCACCACGTGAGACCGAGCTGCTCTATGTGCAGTTCCCAGTGGCTCCATCAGTGACCTTGGGGCAGGCTGCGGTGGGAGAACAGCTCTAGAGCATGGGCCCACAGCTCATCTTCTGATGCAGCTGTAAAAACCCAAATCCAAAGTGCAGTGACAAAGCAGCTCTGCCCATCTATTCTGTCAGGCACACACAGGGAGAAGCAGAGCGCTGCTTACCCAGGGGGTATCCCTATCAAGCACCTTAAGAAATTCAGACCAGCACTTTGAAGGTCCCCCTGGAATGAGTAGATGAGACTTCTTGGTGTGACCATCTGATGGAATCCTTCCGAACTGAAAGCACATTTGCTCTTTCACAGCAGCTACTTTGCTCTTTTGCACCAGTGCAGCCTGCTGGATCTGTTCCCAGGGACGGCGGTCAGAGGCCGATGTCCTGGAGGCAGTCCTGCTCACCCTTCCACTGCCACTTTGCGAGAACTACATCTTCAAAGACAGTGTCGAAAAGGCAGTTTTCCAAATAATGAGCTTTCCTCGTCACGGTCCTTTCTGGGGAGTCTGTAGGCTTTTTGCTACCCAGCATATGTCAAAATAGGAGAATGAGGTCCCAGAGGTCGCTGAAGCATTGCTGGGTGGGCATTCCTCCATACCCTACAGTGCCAAGGAGCGGCAGTGGGCGTCCTTGGCACAGCAGAGGGGTCTGACGTTTTACCAGCAGAGCCTGCTGGTCCCGTTTAACTGAACCAGGTGGGCGGTAGTCACAGGCAGATTCCAACTAAAAACAGACACAGAGGGTAGGAAGATACTTAGCTGCCCCAGTGGCACTGGAGCTTCTGGACAGGAGGCGCTGGTCTCCCTTGGACCCTCTGGTACCAGGCTCAGCACTCTCCGAGTTCTGCTTAGCACAGGAAAATCAGTGGTGAAACGTTCCCTTGCATCTATCGCTTGTCACGGGGCTCTCCAGCGAGCACCCGGCTGTGCCAGTGGCAGACTGGAATGTGACAACGCGACACCGGTAACTGCAGAACGACTTCGGGCGTGTGGCAGTGCTGCCGTGTCCCGTGCCCTTGCACAAGGCAGGCAGAGGTCTGCCAGGCCGGGCATGCAGGTGTCCTCTAGGAGCTTGGAGCACGCAGCCCTTCTGTGGCACGGTGGTGATGACGTCTTTCCCATCAGCAAACCCTCGTCCTTTCCTGAGAAGCTCTATCGTGTCACTAACACTCATTACCTTGTCTTACTCATGTAAATGTGCCTCTTGCCATTCCTACCATTCCTTCCTGGCTGTTGCTGTAGCCAACGCTCCATCACTGCGACACACCAGTTTGCAGGATCTTGTCTTCAGTTTAGGAGTTTCACAGACTGTCTCTTGCTATTGTGCGCTGCCCAAACCTCACGCTTTTGGATGTTTTCTGGGAGTGGCAAGTGTGTGCTTCCTGGAGGGGTTAGCTTGGGGTTTGGTTTGATTTTTCTTATCAGTCACCAGGTTTGGAAGTGCAATGACTCCTTTTTGTGCTGCTCACAGTTTATTTTGCCCTCCTGGATATTTTTTTCTGAAGGGACCAACACATTGCATAATTTGACTCAAATTTCTAACCCCATGCATTCCTCGAGGCAGAAACCTTTTGTGCCTAATGATGCATCTGATTCTAAGAATTGTACTCGGATAAAATCTTTCATAAAAAGACAGTCTTAGGTTAACCCCATAATAATTACAGAAAAAAAATGACATAAATTTGAAACCTTCAGATTTAATCCCCTCAACTTACATTAAGTTGAACTATTTCAGGTGCATTGTAAGAGAAAAACTCAGCGGATGTTCAGAACAAAAGCTTTTCAGCTGCTGTATTCAGGTTCAGTGAGTGGACGGGACTGTAATTGTGAATATATACAGTCTTTCAGGGCTACTGCTTTAACAAGTAACGGAATAATAATGACTTGTATCACAACCCTACTAAAGTTCTGCCAGTAGTTCCCCTTGAAGTGCCTCTTTAAACTGTATCTGCTACAAGCGTGTGAAACACACGGATTCACCCTACGAATTCCCAAAGCTCAGGAGCAGCCACTAAGCACAGATCCCCCACAGGATTCCCAGCCCTCCTTCCTTGCTCCGCGCTGTGCGCTCTTCTAGGACATCCCATCTCCAGCAGACCTGCCTTGGTCTCACTGGTCACTGTCCAGCACAGTCGTCGTAAATTCTCGGTGTTGAACATGGAGTAGGAAACGTAAGACTTGAAAGCAATTGCATTGAAGGAGCGGTGCTCACCTAGTCTTCTGGCACAGCCCTTGGTATAGCGATTGCGGTAGAATAAGCCCCGAGTGCTGCATAAAGAACCGAGTAAGCGTCTCTAGGGCCTAAGTAGCCTTTACTCCGTCAAACAAAACTTGGCTCTTCTTTTAAAGCAGCTGCTGAGAAGAAATTTTCTGGTACTGGAAGTTCAGAGCTGAATGAACAGTGATTTCAGGGGTTCACCGCTGCATGACATGGTGTTCCGAGCCATTTGAGTGTGAGAACTGACCTGAAATCCCTTGTTCCTTTGGAGGTTTTATATGTGATGGCCGAGACTTTCAGAATTGCCTGCGGAATTTGGTTGTCCAGTTACCACTCTTTTACTCCAGCAGGTCAAAAACACTCTTTAGGGACACAACCTCCATCCATCGTCAAAAAAGCAGGTACTAGTATTGGACAGATATTTCCTTCTCCTCGTTAGATGGTTTCCTTCCTTTCAGCAGCCCAAGACTATGTGAAAAATCCACCCAGCAGTTTTGCAGACATTCTAGCAGGAGGGGCTCAGAGGCGGGCCAGATCACCACTCACGCATTAAACCAGAATTTTCTACTAAAATGAAGTTGCTTATTTGGTCCTTTTTGTGTAACTTTTGCTAAATACTTCTAAATTTCTAGGAAAGTTGTATTTTGCCAGTACTAATGACTTATTTTTAAAGATGTTTAACCAAAATTTTATAACTTTCCATAAATTTTGGCTGAGTAGACCCCTTAAATAGTGTATGTATCCTGCAGCCTCTGTCTGGGTAACTAGTAAACCTTGGATCATTGTGCAAGCGATAGGACGGCTTTTGTTCCATAGGGGTACATGAAGGAATCACTTACTGAACTTAGAGTTGAATGCAGAAGAGATTTAAGGGGCAGATCTTCAGCTCGGGTAAACTGGCAGAGTTCGGTGGAAGCTGCTTTATGTCGGCTGCGGATCTTGTCCTTCCGTGTTGAAGGCATTTCCTATACATAATTTTTCTGTCTTACTGTAAAACAATTTCATATGGTTAAACTGTATTTTCCTATATTGTTCTTCGAGTTTATATGCACCACAGTGCTCATCTCATCTCCTGTAAAATAAAGTGTACAGAGACACATTGAGCATGGAATTGTCTTTACCCAGTTGCTTTTTCTTCTACCAAAGCCATGCACCTTCTGAATGCACCGTCATCGGCGATCGCTTGGGGTGCCGTAGGCCAGCTCAGCGCCCTTTGGACTTGCAACCCCGTCACTTGGGTGTAATCTACTTGTACTTACCCTGTTCAGGTCTTTGCATGATATGAGTACAGTCCCTAAAATTTCATTTTTATTAGGAGATGGATTTAAGAAACACCTGTAGTTAAGTGGTTTTGTTTCTTAACCCAGCAGGCGAGCTGACCGTGGTCAGCCGGAAAGCAGCTGCCCTGGGATGGGCTTTAGGTGATCTGTAAGTCTTCCTCACCTGGTCAGTCCCTTACCTGCAAGGGCATCTTGAAGCTTAGCTGAAGAGAAAACGCTGTTGTAAAATGTTGTTAATAAATGGTTCTGCTTTCAACACTGGCGTTAACATGCATGCTGGCAGGTTTTCTGACACAGCCAAAATCAGCCCTGCCCAAATCCTGTCAGAATCCAACAGCTGTCTTCAAAAGTGACCAGCATGGGTGTTGCAGTTCGGCAGAACAGGAACCCACCTTCCCAGCACTGTGTGCCTGGGGCACCTCGGAGGAACCAGCATTGCCCACCCATCTCATAAACCTCAGTGGAGATTTTTGCTAGGAATTTGTCCGGTTTTGAACTCTTGTAAAAATTTAGTTTCTGCAACCACCTGCGGAATGGCATTCCCCCAGCTCTGCGGGGTGTTTGTACGCTGATGGGGTAAGTAGTTGCAGAGGCATGCACACTCTGCTCAGAAAAGGAGAAAGGTAAGGTACTGAAAAAGGTCCAGGTGGAAGCTTGGTTTTCACAGGAGAGTCTTTAGTAGCCTGAATCTGTTTAAAAAAACCTCAGAAGCTCTTTCAGACGTTGGTGCGTGGTATAGACCACCTGGTCTCCATGTTCTGAGGTACGTTCAGCTGCAACTTGCCAGAAAACGGCATTTTCAGTGGTAGAGGACACAACTGTGAACCCCAAGATGGGGAGTTCCTGCACAAGCCAGGACACTGATTGTGACGCTGGTGTAGTGCCAGCGCTCAGAAAAACGTGACGTGAAAGGACCAGAGTGGGCGGTGGAAGGAGCAGGGAGGCAGCCTCGAAGTCTGCAACTTCTAACGGTGAAGGGCAGGAGCTTTTACTCTGTTCTGCGCAGTAATAGCTGTGCTAGACTTGTGCAACCAAAATAATTTAAAAATCAGCTTGGATTACGCCATACAATTAAGCCGTTGACCCCCTCGCGTTCCTCAGAAGCAGGAGGAAAGCTACAAGGCAGTGAGGAGGTTTGATTTCAGACCGCTTTGGGGACTAAGTAGATGTGCGTTGTAGCTCAAGTTGTTATACTTCAGGAGTTCCTGTTCATTATAAATAAAGTTATGCCGATACGTTCATCTTGTCCACGTCTTCTGTTTCCCTGACTAGCAATACCTGAGATCTCCAGATAAATACAAGTTTTCCGTACGGTGAAGGGGCAGTAGGAGTTAGGAGTAGCCAAACTTCTACTTTATTGAAATAGTAAGTGGAAGTCAGGGCTGTGCGCACACCGTCGGGCTCAATCAGGTCCTGTTTTCCTCTGGGTGCTGCAGTTGTGCTGGGTCCCCCATGCCTTCAGGGTGCAAGAACTGTCTTGTTGCAGACAGAACTTGGGAGTGATTTGGTGGTTGGAGTGACCGGGGAAGCGCTCGCTGTGCGGGGCAGGTGCTTGGCTGCAGGCTGCGGAACGGTGCTGCAGCCCTGCCCTGACAAGCCGTGGCCCCATGTGCTTTTCCCCGGCCCCGCGTGCACCGATGCCGCTCCAGCTCCAGGGAGGAGGTGCTGAGGAACGTCACGAAGAAATACTATCTCCTCAAGAAGCAGAACAGACTTAAAATTACTCTCACTTGAGGAGGGGGTGGGCCATGGGGTGGGTTTGCAGGACTGGTCTGAGTGCAGTTCTGAGCCTCTTCGCAAGCTGGGAGCTGCGATGTGATGAGTTACTGCTTCGCTTTCCAACGCTGAACCCACGGGGAAGCCCTGGCAGGGTGCAGGGTGGGTGGGAGGTGGTGTGGGTTCGTTGGCTCTTTTGAAAGGCTGGAGTTTCCTGAGAAGGGTGCTGGTGACTGGTCCCCGCTTGGGAACAGCGCGACAGTTGGGAGCGGGGAGAGGCGCAGCTTTGGGCGAGGCGAGGCTTTGGGTGATGAACACCCCTGCCACGGTCACAGTCTGGGGTTTTGCACGGGGGATTTGTCTGAGACACTGAAGACTCGTTTTCAGTTGCCACTCCAGACTCCTCTGGAGTCCAGGACTGGGAAGCCTTCCTCGCAGCAGCCTGCCGCACCTTTTCCCAGCCAGTACTGGCTTTCAAGAGCACCTGCCTGTATTTCTCTCTCCCTTTTTTTTTTTTGTGTTCCCTGAGGTTGCGGGTCCCCCTCCCTCCCCTGAAGTTGAAACAAGCCAGGAAAGCTCTTTTCTTCACAAATCCCTCCTGCTGGTGCCCTTCCGCCCTCCCGCAGCCCACAGCCATCGCTGCATCCCGCAGCGCGGTCCTCGGAGCGCGTTCCATCCAGCCTGTCCCACCAGATGTCAGTGTCTCTCCCTTTTTGCCTTGGACGGCTTCAGACGAGGCTGTCTTCAGGGAACTGCGCTTGTGTCGGTTGGACGTTGCGAGGTGTCCTACCAGGACCGGTGATGGACCACGTGCAGGCACAGACCCAACAGCACAGAAATCCTCCACCGCGGCTTTTGAAAGTCCAGCTTTATAGCCATAATTGACTCCTTCTTGCTCACGGTCAGTCTGCAGTGCCTCAACGTATCCCACTTTGGAGCGGTGCAAGGAAGAGGAGGGCGTTAAACCCTACATTAAACTAACCTCACACATGGGAGAAGTTTCAGCAGTTGGGACCTTCTATCTTGACTCAAACCACAGAAATATTAATGTCACATTTCTTACTCACAGAATCCTCCTTGTATAAATTGCTGTCTCGGTCCTTATACAAATGAAAAAAAATTACAAACACACGCTGGTGCGGTATTTACTGCGGGGACAAACAGTCCGGCCTGGCTGGTTAGTGCTGCATGCTCTAACTCCTCACAAGTTCCTGAGAGTGGAGGATGAGAACACCTAGTGCCAATTTTATTCTGACTTCCTGTGTTATGAAGTAGAAAAGCAAACACTCCTGGAGCTGCAGCATAAGTTACAGTCTTTTTATTTACAGAGCTGTGATAACTTTTTTTTTTGGTAGGCTTACCAAAAACCATTTGAGACTCCATCATCAGCTCAAAGAGAATGGGATTCTTTATCAGCTGTTAGATGTCTTTAAACTGACTTCTCCACCTCGGTGACAGTGGCGGCTCCTACTCAGTGAGCTCTTCTCACCGCCCTTTCACTTTCTGGCAAGTCCATTTGAAAGGGAGAAAGTCTGCTGGATGGCTGGGGTCCCTGTGGGACTCAGGACGCCCCTGGGCACTGCTCACAATCCTCCCGTTGGCTCACATTGCCATGGAAATGCCTGCAAACCTGTGACAGCGGGATGTTAAGAGAGCTCTGAACGGCTGGGGTGGTGCTTACCGGTAGCCAATGCCTTTTTTATCCTTTGTTGCTTTGTGCTTTTCCTCTCTGCTGCTGAAATAAATTAATTTCTTTCCTCCCAGGTCTATGAAAAGTAAAGGCTTGGGTTAGGCCAAAGATGTCCTGGCATGGACAGTGACCAGTAAGTACCAGTTTCTTAGGCAAGGGTGGGAGAAGAAAGCTTTGCAATGACATACATTGTGGATGGTCCCTCGAGTACTCTTTGAGCCGTGACGATCCCTGCTGGAGGACGCCCCTCCTCAGCAGTGGCCACGTTGGATTTAAACAGCACTCGGATTTTTTTCTGCCCTGACCTGGTTTTGGAACACACACAAACTTCACTAACATTGTGTAAGAACAGCTGCACGGCACAGGGGTGTGCAGTACGAAGCCTCTCCTTCTGCTTCCTACCCACCTGCAGCTCTCCGGGGTAAGCTGGTGTGGGGGAAGAGTCAGCCGCTGCCTCCTCTGACGGCGCTCCATCGTGTTCCTTCCCGCACATCCCAGTCACTCGTTGTTCACGGTGAGCAGTTCTGGTCCCCAAATCCTCCTGCTCTGTGCCTGACCTAGCTCTGCTCTGTCCTCTCCAGGCAGGACGCGCAGAACCGCGTGAGGGATGTGAGATGTAGACCCACTGAGGACAGCACAATGCTGAGTGGCTTTTTCTTTCCAATACTCCATAGCACATATTGTTGTTACTGCTTCTCCCGACAGTTCCTGTGCAATTTCTTGCTTTAGTTTACAGGACCTTTAGCTAACAGCTGTAAGAAAAGAGTGGTTTGACTTTCTCGCATAGAAACTGTTCTGCAGTGCTGCTGGATGCTGTTATCTAAAAGCGTAACACTGACACCTGGAGAGAGATCTGTGTCTTCCGAAACCAGGTCACTCCGTATTTTGAAAACGCAGACCAGCACTTCTGACCCCAAGGCACAACTGGCTGACAGCTCCTCAGCGTGGACTGTTTGTGCTTTGCTCTTGGAGCCACTGAGGCACAGACTCTGGTCTGTAGGAGCAATATATTTAAACAGAGAATGATGTAAGAACACATTAATAATCAGCATATAGCTGACATGTCCGGCCATAGAAGGAGCCATTGTGTCTGAAGGTGGTGCTTTATGTGTAGTAAAACATAAAAATTTATAGCGTCTCTCACAGCAGATTAAGTCTGCGTAAACCCTGTTCATGCAGACCAGCATCTAACGGGAAAGCTCTGTTGAACCCCACAAGCTATTTCAGGCTTGAAATTAAATTCTTTTGTCATAGAAGTTTTGATGGAAAGCAAAATCCTTGCCAAAGACAACCTCAAAGCTGTGGGAGTCAGGGTTTAGCGTGGGTTGTCTCCGATGTTCTGAGCATAAATATCCCACCTGGTCTTACTTAATGGGCTGACTCAGCAGAGGCCAGGCTCAGCAGGACCATGGGAGGGCCATGGGCTCTCTCGCTGAGAGGGAAGAAGCCTTTAGCTCACACCAGCTTCATAAGGCGAAGGCAGTGGAAATAGGGAGAGTAAAGGTGAGAAATTTATTAATGAAGAGAAAATTCCTGTTCCTAGGTCTACACAAGCATAATAAAGGTTTTGTGGTCTGGTATCTAACCTATGTGCAAACTGGATAAGTAGGTCACACAAGAAATCACTTAGAAACAAACACCAGTGTGGGTCGATCTCTCTCCCCCACCTCGTTTCATCAGAGCAAGATCCTCTCTCGTGTCCCTGACTCTGTCTCTCCAGCCCCTGCTCTTGCAGGAACCTTGGCAACGTCGTCTGGCTCCTGTCTCACAGCCCGGGGACATGCTGGAGCGTCTCTCCTCATCTCCTCTGGCTGCAGAGTCCCTCCTGCAGCCCTGGGGCTCCACTCGGGGTGGAAGGAGCATCCCTGGAGGGCGTCTAGCTGCAGACATTCACCCTCCTGGGAGGAGAGTCGGCTGTTCTCACTGACTCTACTCGCATGTTTGAACTGTGGAGTCTGCTGCTGCCTTCTCGACTGCTGAATAGTTGACTTAGAACCGCGGAGCCTGTGCTGTGTCTGTAAGGAGACGTGCGTGTGGCCTTCCAGATGCAACAACTTCTCTGCTTTGGCAAAATAATAAATAATGCTGCATTTTTATGATGGAACTTGCTGGTTTATCTACTAACCAACACGCTTTCTGAAGGAATCTGTGTGATGATTGGTTTTATTGGGCCTCCAGGGTCTGCTTATCTAAAAAAAGTTGATTTCTATAATCTGACAGTGGCAAAAAGACCATACACGTAACAGAGGGGGGGAAATGCCCCCGCGGACAGCTGCAGAGGGCCCAGAAATCTGGTTTATCGACCATTTGAAATACTTTAAAACACCATTAAAAAGTAAACTCTTTCACTGAGACATGGTAAAATCTTACCATTTGCACATTTTTAGCACCCAAGTAAATCACATCCTAAACCACTTCAAGTTTTTTAATGTCTTAAACAACAGCTCTCAAAGAAATTAGCCTTTTTTAAATCAGAGAAGACAGAGTCAACAGACACACGGTGTTTGGTGCTTGTAATGGGTGGTGGAGAAACCACTGCCGTAAAACGCGGTATAGACAGTGCACGTTCTGGTACAACACCTTTTAAAATGCACATGTATTTTTAAATGGATCTAATATTTACATTTAATTCATATTTTTCCAAAATATACAACCTCGTATTGATTAAATAGGTTAAGTTCTTAACACTGATAGAACTGTAAAAGAAATAATGTTTGAAAAGTGCCAGAAATGTGATAGTTTAGACGTGTTCTTGGCCTAGTGCTAGTCAATGAATTTATCCATCCTTGTCAAGAAAATACTGTGTCATAACTGATGAAGTTTACGTGTCTGAACGTTGGTAGACTGATAAATCAGTTTTAAAAGCATTGGTAAGTTGTATAAGCTGCGTAAAGCTCCCCTGCTCCACCCGCCCCCTGGCGCCCGATCTCCCATCAGCGGCTCTGGCAGCTGCAAGGCTGTAAGGCAGCGGGGGTGGAGGGCAAAGCCACCCACGGGGAGATCCAGAAGAGGGAAAGGCTGGAGGGCAGCCACAGCGCTGGCGCCTGGTGGAGAGAAGATGCGCGACTAGAGCCCACGAACAGCCCTGGCAGTTGTGTGTTTGACATACAGTGTTTTCACTCGCTCACAGAGTGGTTGAGGTTGGAAGGGACCTGCAGTGGGCACCTGGTCTCCAACAGGGCCACCTCGAGCCAGTCATCCAAGGGAGGTGTTACTACATTTGCAGGCATTTCGGTTAAAATAGAGCGTTGCCAGTTCAGAGCAGGAGAAATTCCCAGCACATGCTCTGGCTGCAGGCAGGTGGGTACCCCTGGGTGAGCCCGGGCAGAGGAGCATTGCCCGCAGATCCTTCTGCTGCCGCCTCCTTTCCTCCTTTCGGGATGTCACTTGGCTTCTGTTTGCACGTTTGGAAACGGGCTCATAGGCTGTTATCAAACTTAATTGAATTTCATGGGTCTCCGGATGAGCTGCAACAAATAAAATTTAATTGTGGCTCTTGTTAAATGCTGGAGGAAGGATTTCACAACGTTCTTTTGGTGCTGTCACAACCCATTTCGGTTCCCCTGGCAGGAAGGTGGAAGCAGCTCTTACCAGTGGGCCCCGGCTAGGGCAAACCTGCAGATGCATCAAACTCTGTGGCTTGTGTCAACAATGGTGAGACCAAAACTGGGCAAACACAAATCGTATCAGAACATTTCACCTCGGCACTTTCAAAAGAAAACTTTCATTTTGTAATGACATTTCCAGCACTAAACTTTCAGTGAAGATACTCAGGAATGCAAGGAAAAGGTTGTTTTTTCCCAAGCTTGCTTCTTTCTTCCTTTCTTTGTTTCTTTCATAAATATAAATCCTTTCATTTTGCTTAATCAGAATTTGTCTGGTTTGGCCTGAAACTGTTTTTGTGAGATGGGGGATGGTTTCAGTTTGAGAAGAGCCTTTTACGAATATCTCTCTATGAAACACACCTTTGAAAGAGAAAACCAAACACCTTCCGTGTTTTGTGAGTAGAACAGCAGCCAGGCATGGGTGAAGCTGCTGGGACACAATGGCTGTGTCCAGAGTCTACTCGTTTCCAGAGCACACCCTGCTCCCCCGCCTACGCCTCTCTCAGCTCAGTTATCTCCCAGCAGTTTTGATCCTGCAAACCTCTCCTCCCTCAGCCACACGAGTTAACAACATCCAGATCAACATTTTTCGTGGAGTAAGAAAACTGGGACACTTGAGATGTTCACTGTTTCCTCCTTGAGAGAGCCGTTGGTCTGGAGGCGAGAGAAGAGCCTTCAGGATGCTGTGGCTGGCGGAAGGTGCTGTCCCAGCTTTCTAAATCTCGCTTTCTTCAAAGACTTCCTCGGTTGTCTCTCCGGTGGTGACTTCTCCTTCGCTGCTGTCTGACATGCTTGCCTGTGGCCGAGACGGGAGAGCGCGGCCCGGCTCTGGGCTGAGGGCTGTCCTCTGCTTCACGAGCAGCTGCTGGAGCTGCACGCTCCAGGGCTTGCTGGCCTCCAGGAACAAGCGGTGTTTGCTGCGCAGGTGCTGTTTTTTTCGCTTCTGTGAACATTTCCTGAGGTATTTTATGTTTTCCCCAAGAAAGCAGAGTTTACAGCCAAAGGGATCTGCCAGCAGGA
>NW_010414041.1:44707-48678 GCF_000710305.1 Buceros rhinoceros silvestris
ACCACTGCTTCTGGAGCTCTGCTTTCACCTGAGGGAGAAAGAAAACTGTCTGTCCACGGTGAATTCTCGTGACCACCCTGCAGTCCACCTCCCCATGACAGTTGTAAAATGAGGGGGATCGTGGAAGTGCGGAGCTTCCTGCCCCGTTGGGGTGCACCTCGTGCCTGCAGAGGTCCTTGTGGGGTGGAATGAGGGTTCTTTACTACACCAGTCTCAAGAGCCCACCCTCTTCACTCTAACTTTGGGAAGTTTTTCCTGTCCCCTAAACCTTGGAGACACTGTGACTCTAGCGTGTGCGGGGGGAGCTCAAGTGACTTCGGCGTTTCCAGCCTGATAAAGCGAGGAGGAGGAAAGCCCAAGAGCTGTGGAAATGAGGACCAGGCAGCTTTGCCAAAGTGTTGTGTTTGGATATCTGGGTTGTTTTGTTAAGGCCTTTCATCTGGCAGCCTGCCTGAAATCCTCAGCGCTGAGTGTCCCGCTGCCTGCATCACCCCAGCCAGCGCTGCAGAGGGAGGGCAGGGTCCAGCCCCGCGCAGAGGAGCGGGACTTGTCCTTGCTGTAATCAGCGTCCCTTTGGCCCAAGAGCCTGGCTAGACCAGGAGACAGAAGACCAAAAGAGCAAAAAAAGGCTGGTGAGAGATGCTGGCAGTTCTGTGCCCTTTGCAAGTATTAGACCCATCCTCCTGGTGGCAGACAAGTGCCAGCTCTGCCTTTCATTCGAGTAGTTCCACAGTTGCTCCAAGTTTCCTTGTTAAATACCAGGAAGACTCGGCCTGTCCTTTGTGCCAAGCCCATCTTGTTCGTTTCACCGGTGCCTTTAAGAAGGTGTCCCACCTCACGTCCCCGTGCCCGCGCAGTGTCTACCAGGCCAGCTGGCCATGCCAGCCTCCCCAGAGCTACTGGCACTAGTGTGTTGCAGGTACTGGAGGTCTGTCCCTGGACCAAGTACCAGCAAAGCAGAGATTTGACTCACCACCAGTTAAGTGAGGTGAATTCCGCAGCCTACAGAGCATCATCTTCTGAGTCAGCCTGTAGCAAGTCAGGGTGAAAAGGCAAAGGCAGTGTGCAGCTGTGACGGTGACAAAGGCTCTGGGTTGTATGGGCAGGAGCATAGGCAGAGCCAGTAGATTGTTCCCCTTTACTCAGTCACTGGGGAGCTGCCCCTGAACACTGCACTAATCACAGGCCCCCAGGGCAAGAACTGCGTTGATAAGCTTGAACGTATCAGCAGAGATCAGGGCTGGAGCACTTGGGGAGAAGCTGAGTGAGTGGGGCTCCTTCATGCTGAAGGCCTGAATACTGCCCAGAGGAGCAGGAGATCTGCCAGTGAGGAGATCGTGGAGGAGATGGAGCCAGGCACTCTACAGAGGCGTTTGGCAGGGACAGAAAATAAACTGAAACAGGTAGGGGAAGTTATAACAGAATATATGTGTTTCCTCCTGAGTAAAGCACTGGAACAGAGGTCCAGAGCAGTGGTGGAACCTTTGTCCTTGGGGTGGTTTGAAGCTCAGCTAGGCAAACCCCTGAGCAATCTGGTGTGAAATCAGTCTTCACCCTGCCTTGGGCAGGAGGTTAGCTTCCTCTGCGGTCACCTCCCCGCGTACGAGCCATCACTGATTTGCCTAAATCCTGACCTGGATCAAATTGAACCCTCAGCTGTCAATTTTAGGGATGTCCTGAGCAGTGAATGCATATTTTATGTTATGTATGTTGTACGTTATATTTTCAACATGTTGCTGTCTAAGATTCTAAAGCGCCTCACGTGTGGTTGTTTCACATGGACGTTAGGGGTAAACTAAGAGGGAGTTTAGCCTGGCCAAGCAGGGAATCATGGAATCCAGCTGACTAAAGGAGTGGGGTTTAGGTGGCGGACCATAAGCCTCTGCCGGTATTTCTTCCACCCCAGGGCACCCATCCCTCCACAGTGCTGTAGCTCCAGTGGAAACAGCGTTTGAATCGCAAACCTCTGAGACATCTGGTGGTTCTCTTCGAACAAAACAATGATCCCAGTTCGAAAGAATGCGCTCCTGCTCTTGAATAACTAGCTGGTGTGTTCATCCTTCTCGGTGTCATTAATATATTTTACTAATCAACAGAAAACTTCTCTCATGGCATTGTCTCTTACCTCTCCGTTAGCAAAGCAATATAAAACTGCTACGAAAAATCCCTGTAAGAGAAAGACAGTAAGAGGAAAACGTTAGAGGTAAAGGAAATACCCGGAGCTTCACTTTAAAGATGACCTCAGAGTTAAAGCCGTAAGTATAAACAGCACTTCTTCATTTTCAAAAAGGGTATCAGTAGCCTAAATTTACTCATCATTGAAGAACCTATTAACTGGTTTTCCAGTGGTGCCTTAGCAAACGTAGGGCACATCTGGTGCAGATGCTGAGCAGCAGAGACCACACAGCCCAGTTTGATCTTCCAGGCTATATTCATTTTGCTACTACATAATGGTTTGGGGTTTTTCCGAACTGATGCTGTTACGGTGACAGTGCTGCTACTTCTAAACATGGTAAACCAAAAAAGTACAGCTTGGGGTCTTGTATTATCCAAGTGCTGGTTTGAATCTGTGAGTGAGACTACTGCGAGGGTGTGATCAGTGCTGGTTTGAGGGCACGGCTGTATTAAGTGTTACGGCTCTTTTGACTTGCCGTTTGAAATGGATATAAATAAACCCCTTTTCAAAATCAAATCCTGGAGATAAAACTCAAAAGAGCTTCCATGAATGCATCTCAGCCCAGCAGATAGGCAGATTTATTACCATTGCCCAAGGAAAGGAGTTTCTTTGGGATGTGTGAGCACAGCTATGACAGGAGTTCTGGTGAAGAGAAAGATACTGCCACCTACCAGTCCCCAGGCAATGTCTGTACCACAAGTCAAAAGGTGTGTAACAGCACGAAGTCCAGCTGACATCATTCAGTTATTTTCACACTTTTCCAGAACCGTTTGTTTTTCTCATACAAAATTCCCATACGCATCAGCTTCAATATTTTTCATTTTGTCTAGCATTAACCAACAGCATTGTGAGCCCTCTGTTGGTTTTCTAGCAGCACTGAAAGGTTTGGAGCCAGTAACCCCGTCAGCGTATCTGCAGTGGGTGTGGGAGACGATGGGTCTCTCTGCCTCACCAGCGAAAGGGGGCAGGAGGAACAGCAATCGCAACGGCTCGTCCCGTGTGTTTTACTTCCACTGTATTTCATGTTTCACCTGGATTATGGTCGCACGATGCAGGTGGTTTTGACATGTGGCTTACCAAGGTAACTTGTAAACAATCCTCTGCACCTGAATGATTTCACAGAAATATGAAAAAAGAAAACCCCACAAAATACTGGGGTCATCAGTGTTTCTAATGGGTGATATTTTGCTGTGGGGATAAATTTTAGCGTAGTAGTTACAGAAGAGTCAGAAGCCATGGAGACAGGTTCTGGTGGATAAATACAGATTTAATAGCTTAAAAAGCAGCTTTTTGTGCAGAACTGCTTCTGCACCTGGAGGTATTGCTCTTTTTTGGGTAGAAAGTGCAGGAAAATATCGCTGCCAGGTGGGTTTTTGTGTTCTGAGCATGAGATCTGAATTTGGCCCCTCAGGCACCACAAGAAGGATCTAAACCACATGGTGCTGCTAAGTCCTGTGGCTGCAAAGCCAGAAAGGTGGAAAGTCACCGGCGCAGGGGAGGACGCTCTGAGAACCGGTGGCACCTTTGCGCTGAACCTAAGCTTGTAAACCCCTGCCTGGGTTTAGTTCTCTGCTGCTGCAGGGTCAGAACCTGCAGTGACAGGTCGAAGCTCTGTAAAATCCTACCAGAAGGTAGAAAATTGAGTTGATTGTTCACATTCAATGTTCATTTTATACCCTGATTGCCTTAATACTTCCTCATATGAATTTTTTTTTCAATATATGGAACCTCATACTTGGAAATCTTTCCCGCATGCCATGACTTCCAAGGCAGATGTTTTTAAAGTGATCGCAGC
>NW_010414041.1:48786-64591 GCF_000710305.1 Buceros rhinoceros silvestris
AGAAGAATTAGAAATACAGAAGAAATGTTCATCAGCACAATAACCAATAGGAAAGGGTAGATGCAGGTGTGAGTCTCCCAACGGTTCGTCACTTCTATTGACAAGGGCAACGTGACAAATTGCTCATCAAATAACTGGGTTTTATCCACCAGAAAGCAGAGTTTCTCCCTGGGGCTGATGGAGCGCGCGCACCGATGAAACGAGGTGTTTAGATTGCTCCACTTGCCAAAGCAAAGCTGCACCATACCTACAGCAGAACTTCTACTTAGAATTTGGTTTTGTCCTCGTTTGAGTTAAATCCTCCAAGTGAGATCCTGGAGGTAACCACTTCTCTTCAACAAAACAGTTTAGCTGCTTTTTCAGACCCCTGAGAAGATTCCCAGACTAAACAAACGCCGTTGCGCACAGTTCATGAGCTTTTTTGGTAACCCCTTCACAAATAATGCTGCTGCTAAAAAAGAGAATCTGCAATAAACACTGTCTGAGATCTCTGGGTATTTTGAGGAGCAGCTCTGCTGCTGAAGCGTGCCACGGAGCCCAGCGGGAGCGTGCTCCTCCAGAAGGAATGAAGCCTGTGTGTCCTGCCGGGGCTGAGGAAGCTATCTTCTATATCAGATTTCTTTGTGCAAGCCAATAAATAAAGATTTCACTTAAAATTATTCTGTGTTTCTTAAGATAACATCTAGTCACTGCAGCCTCTCCAAATAAGGACACGTCTGTAGCAGAGCAGCTGCTTCAGCAGCCCGTCACCAGGCCCTGCCTGCCTGGACACTTTTCACCTCAGGCAGTGGTGGCAATTTTTAATTCGAGCCTCAGTAACAGTGCCAAGGCCCTGATGCATGCACCTACCAGAGCACCGGGGCACGCGGCGTGAAAAGACGGCTCACCTCCACCTGCGGGAGAAGCGCAATAACGCTTTGAGGACCTTGGACTGGGGCAGAGGGCAGAGCTGCCCCAGTTGTGAGGCGGTGACTAGTGAGGACTTCTACTGCTGGAGCATCACTAAAGAGAGGAGACCTAGAAACCTAGAAAGGTTGAGACGAGGAGACGGGTAGAGGACAACTTTGTGGAGCAGGTGGGTAATCTCCCGGGAGTCCCACTGCAAAAGCCACTACCCAGCAACTCTGCAGAAGACAGGGTGAAGCAGGCAGCAGCGCTTGGTGCCTGCAGAACGACTGACTGGTGTGTCCAGTCCTCAGCCTGGGCAAACTGGAGAGTAGTTAGTGACAGTGGGACATGAGTGTACTTGTGCACAGCCACTGAGGATCACCAGCTAGCCTCGGTCACCGCTCGCTGGGGAATTTGGACTGTTCAGGATTGACTGTGGTGATGGAGCGCGGCTCCTTCGCACCTTCATGCTTGGGCCAAGGTACGAGGGTCCAGAGCTGCCGGATTTACACTCATCTCGTCACTACCTCTGGTTTCTGCCCAGCCGTGCTGCTAAGGCAAGGTGACTGAAGAGGAGCCTAGTGTGTGAACACTCCGAGAAACTCCTTTCCCACCCGCAGATGCTAGTCCCTCTATCTGTTCCACCAACCCGAGTGCTCCAATAGATTTCCTCTTAGCTCCAGAAATTTACTCTTGAGTTTTTGCGTGCACCTCTAGGAGACCATAGTGTAAATTCACAGGTAGTGAATGACCACATCCTTTAGAGAAACAAACTTTGAGTGAGGACAGACATTCTCATAGTCATGATTTTTGCGGGGTAGAAAACCTCAATACACAGACATTTCAAGGAATGGACCTCATTTGTTATTCTTTTGCCTGAAAAATTGTTGGTACTTCTTGAACTGCCCAGTTCTTTCAGAAGACAGCAAGAAAGCTCCTCCTCTGGAGGAACCACACACAAAGCAGTTCCTGCTTATCCTTCACAGGTTTCTCCTCATAGCAGATATTTTCACTCTGTTAATGTTCTCACAGCACTCAGGTCTGCGTTTCCTGTCGTCACACTGTCCCAAATGCCGTGTAATCCACATTCAACTCCTGAAAGAAGAATGCTCTATAGCTGTGGTGTCCTTCAGTGAGCAACATATATGTATGTATAGGTGGAACTATGACCCCCCAAAACAGTACCTGCAAAAAAACTGGAACTTACATGGAATGAGCTCATCGTCAGCTGAATGAAAAGCCTTATATGCCTGGAAAGTCCTTCCACCTGTTCATCAGTGATGAAGGTAAACACGAATTCATGGATCCCCAACAACGGAATCAGCACAAGCGTAGATCTCGCCAATCTTAAAAAGAAAATGGTTTATTGTAGTATTTTTTCAGCATCCTTGGTGCAAAAATGCAGCTACAAAAATCCAGCCCTGGAATGGTATTAACAATTCTGTGATTTTTGAGGGCAAAGTTCCAGGTACAGATTTTGGAGCACACTCTCAGAAAAGACCATACAGGAGAGAACCCTGGATTGGGGTTTAAAGTGAAAAGTCAGAGACAAGAACCTGAACAGGAAGGACACTAACCTCACGCTGCTGCTGCTAGCTAACAGGAAAATATTTACATCGCTAAAGATGAGCGATCTGTTACCAGGGATCTCAGATCTTCCTATCAGTGCTGAAAAGCCTGTGTAGCTGCATAGAGAGTTTCTGTGGTACATTTGGTTGCATTTTTTAAGAAGTTTCAACTCTCTAAAAATGCAACCAGAATAATTTTTGTGGGAAAAATTCTTCTTTAACAAACCTGAGAACACGTTTGCATGGAAAGCTTGCAACGTGAGGCATAGCTTGAATCTTTGGAAGTTTTGCAAGACTATAAACAGCAGGAAGGAGAATGTAATGCGAAGCATTAAGTAATGTGGAATACACCGTGACTGTGACTGTCATCACAACAACCTGCTTCAGCAGACCGGAGAATAGAGCTGAGACCTTTTGGACCTTGACTGTTGAAGGAAAATGGAAATGCACTTCTCGTTAGGGATTTAATGCTGGAATTCAGTAGGAAGTTAGTAGAGGAATTTCCACCCCCTCTCACGCAACCCAGTCCTGTCAGACAGTAAAATAATTTGTCTTGGTAAGGCAGGACCGTAGCAGCAGACAGGGATTTACGATGCTTTGATTAAAAATAATAAGAATTGGAAAGTACTGGGATGTGGGAAGCAGTTAACAAATCCTCAGGCTTCCATTGATCCAAGAGTGGTTTTCAGTGCACCCTTGGCTCCTCACAGAGCAGCCCACCCTTCCTATTTCCACAAAGTGAGAAGGAGTTTGTGCCAAGGCCAACTCCAGGACTTTGCATAAGTCATGATGTACCTTTGAGACTCTGCCCAGGAGAGCCCGCACCAGGGCCTGCAGTAGCACAGGCTAAAGACAATGCTCTGGTTTGGGTTTATAAGAAGACCAGGGACACTCCTGAGTCAACAGCGTCTGCATCTGTGAAAAAAATCCACATCCCATAAATCTTCTACACCTCCTTTTCTTTTGAGGACCTTTTGTCACACTCAAGGAAAAAATGTGTCGCAGCAGTAGAGGCCACAGTGAGGATGCCTGAGAGCAGAGGTCTTACCGCATCGCAGAGTCCTGGAGGAAATGCCCATAACTCTCAGCACACAGGTGCTGACCCGGCTCTACCTCCCAGATAGGTCTGTGGAACCCTTTTCCCCAGACGACTTTCCTACATCTCACTCCGAATCACAGAATTACAGCTGGCGGTGGCAGGTAAATGTACAGTCTGCAAGGGCAGACACGCAACCTCCTGAGAACGTTAAGGGAAGAAAAGGGCTGGACTTTGTTATTTATTACATACCTGTATTTGTAGTCATGAAAGCTCATTTGCTGAGCTTTTAGTTTGGAAATCAGCATCCTCAGAATTTTTAAGAAGATGCCGAAGTTAACCTTGAAAGAAAATAGATACGGGTTACTTAGAGTAGATGCTGTGACCCCACGCATACAGCTGTCACAGAAACGGGAAATGGACCCCGAACCCTGTCACCGAACAGTCAGAATGCGGCTGTGATCAGGTTGGAACGGGGGTGGGTGGGTTGTTTCCACAGCTGCAGCAGAGCGCACGGAGCAGCAGGTATCAAGTCCCTCCAAAGGCAGCAGTTAACAGAGTTCGTGGCGCTGCAGGTCATACAGCTCTCCACCAAACCACACCGGCAGGCAGGAACCGATAAAAAACCGCAGTGATGGCAAGTCGTCAGACAAAGAGGCTCTGGAGGCCAGACAAGGAAGCCCTGGGTATTCTTCTACCAATAGTTCACTCCGTTGTTAATTAAATTGTGCTGACTCAGCCCTGACCAATCTGCTAATATCTTTTCTGCCTATGAGCTGTTAACTGCTTCACTTCCACAAACCAAAAGCCCTGTGCTGAGAAACGTCACGGTGCCTTATTCAGCCTGATTCACACACACGTTATGATACAGGATCTTCCAGTACCAAACTGCATTTTAATTTTAAAGCAGAACCCTGCTTCCTCATTTTGGGGATGGGCAGTTATTCAGGACTGCTTTTCTTGCCCTCTTTCGATGTGTGGGTATTACTGGTGGAAGCCTAGTTCTTGGTCTGTGTAAAGACCCAACCACTGTTCATGCTGTGCTCCCCAGATGTGCACAGATGTATTTTTAAAACATCACGGGGTGATAAGTAGACATTATTCCCTTTAAAAAAAATAAAACTAAAGCATAAATAGAGGGAGGTCTCACCAGTTAGAGATGTTTTTATTTGATTTTGCAGAGCGAATACCATCAACATAGATAGACAGACAGACTGGGAATGACATCACTGTGGTATCGAATATCCCATTGGCTGGTTCCCTCTGCTATCCTGGCTGTGGAAATTAACCCTATCCTAGGCAAACCCAGGAGGCTGAGCATCCTTTTAATTCCCTTTCACCACTCTGCTCCTCTTCCCCATTTCTAGTCACAGCAGCAGCAAAATAAAGTCTGTTATTTCTTCTCTGAAGTTTTAATTTCCGCATCTTTTCTCCAGTGCGACTGACACCAACACCCTCCCCTCCAGCTGATGCACTGAATGCATCACTTCCTCAGTGTTACACTTTGAGCCATCCTTCTTTTACTCCCTGTACACGTTTGCCTAGTTAAAGTACACCCCTTACCTACAACATTTGCGGTCTCTCCAGCTAACCAAATCCCTTATTCCTTTGTGCCTTGCTGACCAGTGAGAACATGGGGTATTCTGGACACACATCATAGTCCCACCTATCAAAATTCAGTGTTCATAATCACAGCCTCATGAGTTGTTTTGATCATGCTATTTCTATCTCTTCATTGTCACCACATTTCAGGTGTACATTCTTTGGCATTTGTGTAAGAAAAGACTTCATGTCACAGTCTTGCCACACCACGCTTCATTATTTTTATGAGGTCAATGCTTTCTCCCCATGACCATCAATAATTCTGTTGCTACTTCTCTGTATCCTTGTTGTCATAAGATAAGAATTTTATGCTATTTAGGGGTTTCAGAGCTTTCTAGTAGTGCTCATCACACAGTAGCACTCTCCTGAGAAACCTGCTCGCTGAGAATATGAAGGTAAAAATATGAGAAGCAAAAAATATGAGAAGCAAAAGACTCCACCTTTGATCCAGATGGAGCTGTGAAGATTCACTGCAGCGATTTGCAAGGCTGACACTGAAATCTTTGTTGTTAGATGGACAGAAAGGAAGCCGTGCCCATCCCCCACAGCTCAAAACTTCATTTACAGTGTTTTCTGTCTCATCTTTTCTATCCAAGAATTGGGTTTTATTTGGAGAGAGAGGTCACAAAAGACAGTCACAGTCATGCATGGTATTATGAACAGAAGAAATAATTCTTACTGCAATGGAAAACAACATCGGTCCTCGGATGATCCACCAGATTCCCATGTGTTCATTTGTTCCCCAGCACCTGAATAACCATTTAAAGTATAATGGCGTTATTTTCATAGAAAAAAATTAGGAAGTGTACATAACCTGTGCAGATCTTTCAAAAGGAAGTTGACAAAGTTCAACTTTTTCAGGTGGCACTTTGGAGAAATGGGATAAAACTGGCAAATGTAACTGTATTTAATCTGAAGATGTTTCCTCCAGAATGTTCAGAGAGCTTTCCCTAGACCGCAGACTTCAGAACTATGGGCAAACTCATCTTTGGATCCACACAACAACTGTACATGACACCAAACCTTTATAATGGAATTCACCCTCCTCTAATTCGTCTATCGGAAACTGGAAACTGGAAAAGGGTAAACTATGAATCATGACAACAGTTCCTGACCTGCTAAAAAGTGCACATTCCCTTCCTTGAATCCATCTCCTTTTCTCCTGCTCTCACCTTCTATTTGTCCTACGAACGTGTCCCTTCTTGCTAATTAGCCGGACACTCTGCAGGATCTTGGCTTGTCATTTGTACTCTGTGTAACATCGAACTCTACGTGTCTTAATTGTGATTTGGTTCCTGATGCTGTTGCTAAATAACTCCATTGATGTTCCAAACAAAACTCTCTAGGAACCATGAATTAAAAAGAGCAACAATAGAAATCATACATAAACCTGAAGTTTATGTGATGTGATTGACAGCACCGCTGAAGACCAGAAGACTGGAAAACTGATGCTTACTGGTGCCAGTTACTGGTTCATTCACTGAACACTGAACACACTCATCCAGTATCAGCTTTTAGTGAATATCAGCTTTTGTCTTTATCCACCATAACTTTTTTTTCAAAATGGCAATGAATACTAATTAAACTCAAAGTGTAGATGGTCTCCAAGGGAACCCTGGCCTCCTTCTCTTACTAACAAGATGCTCTCCATGAAGATGTTTGAGCTGACAGTTTGCTCCATGTAAGTGGATGAACATTGGATGCGATAGCTTTCATTTCAGGAACAGAGAATGTTCACTCCACTTCTTGATTTACGCATTAATAAATTTGAGGCTTCCTTGAAGTAGTTTAATGTAAAAGTACTAAAATGAACTTAGAAAATGTAACAAGTATTACCAGGTGCTGAATTATTTTAATATAATCCAGTAGTCAATTACTGTCAAGGGCTTCCAGAAAAATCAAACAGAAAGCACGTTCTAAACACATTTAATTTAGTGACCTACCCTGTGTTCTCCAGTTTTGATCTGCTGATTCCCCAAGGACCCACAAACAGGATAGGAACGACTGAAAAGGAAAGGAGCCAGTTACAGCAGGTTGCGGAATGGTCCGTACAAAGCACAGACCTGTTGCAGCAGTGAGTGGTGCAAAGACATTCCCTTTCCGGTCTTCTATTCAGAATGGTACAAAAATCAACCTCAGCCTGGCTTTCCCCATTTGTAGCTCAAACACAAAATGGAATTTCCTTCTCTAGTTGAAGCTTGTGTTTTCAGACTGTACATTTATATATACTCTGCTGAGCTGCCCAAGTCTTATAAATTCCTGACCCCGAGAAGTCAAAATAATTGGCAAGTTTTTTGCTCAGGCTCCCGCCGTGTGGTATTTTAGATGCTGAAGTCCTGTTCCACATCTTGCTTTAAGCTTTGGCATGGATATGGTCATATTAGAAAAGCGTCAAAAAAGGCCTTATCTGAAAGATATTTATTCTAGGAATTTCTCCACTAGTTTTTCGATGATGTCCAATTCCCATTTCAAAATTCAAGAGGTAAAGAGAAGTCAAGTGAACTGTCTTTTTTCCCTGTGATTGTACAGAGAGACCTGTACAACCATCAGACAACTAAAACTGAATGACATGAATTACTATCAAGACCACAGCCATGATAACAATAACAAAGAATTTCCTTTAAACGTGTAAATATTGCAGCATTCCAGCCGTACCGATTATAATTTCAGCCTCAGCTGCCATTTCCTTCAGCTATTTATATCTGAGTTTAAACAGCTCTTTAAATCATACCTCTTTACCCTCGGTAGATAATTTTAGCAAGCAGCACGGCACAGCAAATGTGGAATAATTTATTTACAGCCACATAATTGTCCACCACAATAAAATCCTTCTGAAAATCGCTTTCCCTTTTTTTTCCAAGTGGGCTATTCGCTATAGTCCCACGGTCCTGGATACACAATCTTCCATTTGACAATATAGTTCAATAGACAGAAGGGTGGTGATAGTGCACCAGGTGGTAAATCCGTGCACTGATGGAAGTTTAACAGACAGAAGTTCTTACGGCCACCCATCCCATCCTCCTCCTCAGCTCAGCCACTGCCTTTGAAACCACAGCTCTTGCCACAAACCTTGTGAAAGAGGACATTTTTACTATTCATTTAAAACCACAAAGCCTGCAAGCTGAACAGGTGGATTTTTTATGATTATTGGGAAACCTTGATTTCCTCCTTCATCCAGACAAGATAATGCTGTTGAGTAAGTAAATGGTTAAAGTTTAGACAGCTTTGCTATGTAGGAGCTCTATTACAAAAGGAAATGGAGTTGTGGGTAGTACCCTGATACTCAGCGATGACAGAAAATACAGCCCATTACAGTCTTATTTCTGCTTGTTCTGTCCACTAGGCCACTCTTTTCTTAGGAGACAATTCACTCACTTCCTGTGTCTACGGGTCCAACTGAACTGCACCGAACGTGTCGCTGCTGGCGTAGCCTTACTGACAATTGCTGACTTCAAAACAACCAATCAGGAGAAGAGCTCAGATTTTTCCTTTCTTCCTTACAGAGCAGGCACCACTGATGCAAAGAAGTATCACAGGATCAAGAACTCAGAGATTGTCCGGTACTTACCCCATCCTATCACAATGTATGTCTGTAGCAGTCGTCTTTCAGAGAGGACAACGGTTATCAATAACGTATGTAGATAAATTCCTTCTACTAACAGCCAAAAACAATTTGCCCCGACAAAGTAATGCATGAAAAACTGGGCAGTCCTGCAAATAATGACGATCTGTAGAAATGACACACCGGGAATCATCGTCAGTACCTGAAAGCTCTGTTTTGCTCGTGTTATTTTAACACCATCACGTGGTTCTAACACATAACGTGATTCAATCACGTACCTCACAGGACTCTCCTTCTTGCCTGGGAGAGGTTAGAGGGGAGTGCAACAATTTAAAGGCTTTTGTGTTGTCAGAGAGCTGGAGTGGGGGTGACACACAGGAAAAGACAGCGACCGTGTAGGCTGGGGCATGTGCTCTTTGTCATGATGTGCTTGTCAGAATCGTGACTGATGAGCTATTGAAATAATAGTCACCACTGACATCTTGCATGTGATTGTGCTCATTGACATGGGCAAACCATACCCATACATCATACGAGTGTAGTTTCTCCACAGTGACCACACATGAGATGTTGTTATTCCATTATCCAAACAAGTTTAACAAAATTCGCTCATTTTCCCAGTACAGAACGGCCTTTATTTTTTTTCTTTCTTGGTGTTCTTTCACGGGCAATAAATCATTAGATCAACTCGTTGACAAGCAGGGTTTGGGTGCACTGCCTCGCCTTGTGCTGTGCACAGCAGGAGTGAGTAAACACCGAGTTACCCAAGTGCCAAATAACAGTGCAGGTGTATTCCCGAAACTACAGGTGGGAGGTGGTTTGCTTAATTGGATGTTGCTAAATATAACTACTGTTTAATCTGTTGCTTCAACACAAGGCTTCGTATAAAATCAGTCTATTACAATTTATCAAAGCACAATTTTTCTGGATTACCCCAAGCTTTCTCAGCAACATTTCAGCATTCAAAGCTCAAAGCTCGCTGTCGTAGGGCAAACTGCTGAACCTGTAACCGTTCGGGCCTCTAGCAGCACATATTTGCTATGAGCAATGAACTAACTGCTTACCTCAGGACTGAGGTATAATATCCACCCAGTCTCATCATTCGGTCTTTTGGAGTAAATATTGTAGTAAACAGAGTCTTTTATAAGAACGGCTGCGGCACGCAAGATAAAAGATGCAAATAAATTCATATGGATGTAGTTTCTTGTGCAGTGAAGTTTTCTGTGGGAGAAAAAGTAAAACTCTGGAATATATTTAATTTGCAGAAGTTAAAAAAAAAGTACTGTTGTATTCCTATTGTTGTTCTCGATGGTTTTTGCTTCAGAATTGTTTTTATAATGCTTATGAGGAAAATGCAAGTTATTTACACTGGCAGCTAAGCACTAAATTTGATGACATGAAAAGAAGAATGTGCATACTGGGGTCTGTACTTTTAAAATGTGTGTAAATTTGTACTAACCTGAGTAAAGACAGTATGAGGAGAGCTAATACAAGTGAGATGAGAGAGAAACAATATCCTACAGTGTACAACAGCTGTAACGTGGTGAGTAATTTATGTTCTTCTTCCTAGGAACAAAGAAGAAAGACATGTTATTCCTGCAGGCGGGTGGGCAGAGAGTGAACACAGCTCAGACACCTCTGAGCCCACCTCCAAGCCCACCTCCTCTGCGTGGCAGGGGAGCCCGGGGAGGATTCTGACACCAGCACCCTGCGCTCCCTGCCTGCACTTGCAGACAGCCCTCGGTCATTTTGAAATTTGGAGGCACTCACGGTCTGTTTCCAGATTGCTCCTGCACAAACACCATTTACAGCTGATTGCTGCCATGATTACACGCACCGAACAGATCCTGGTGGTGTGACAACTGCAGAGACCATCTGGCTCAAGTTGTTCACAAGTGCAATGACTGCGTGTGGCCGGGGCCGTGGTTACGGACCGGTTCTGTCTGTACGGTTCTGAGAGGCAGCTCTGCCTGGAATCACCGAAAGAGACTGGCTGCTGCCATGAGCTCAAGGAAAAAACTTGGAATTATTAGTTCTCTAGAACGTTGCTGAATGACAAATAAGGCCTCAGAGCAGAAAGGGGGCAGTCACGCTTCCTTCCCACTTTGCTCCATTAAACATCTCTTCTTGCAAAGTTTTCCCATTTCTCTGCTCATGCCCCTGTTCTGTGCAGAACTAGAGTAAAACAAGTACCTTGGCTCTGTGTGTCAGCTGGTTTTTGAACACTGGGTAAAGAACCCAGATTTGGGACACCACCACCCACAAGTCTGTGATCCAGAATGGTCAACAAACCGTGGAAAACACTCAGCACTTACGAATATTTATCACACTTATATAAATAAACTGTTAGTTTGGAAGTTCATGTACTCACTATATAGAGTTTAGTAAAATCTTTGGAGTACATGGGGATCCCAAACCAATGGTGTTTAACAAAGTAATCAATCCTGTTACCCAATAAAGTAATAATCAGAACAGTGCTCACCCAATAAAATAGTAAAGAGTAAAAAATAATCACCAGTAATAGTGCTTTCCTAAAAGACTTAGTTTTCCCACCAGCCAAGCTGAACTCTGTGGCAAAAACGGTTCCAAGGAGCTGAGAGCAGGCACGAGTCGTGGCTCGGGGTGCAAGACCCCCGATTCACTGCTTGAACCGTCTTTTTACCTGAAAACTAACTCGGGGGTGGAAGTGAGCTGCTCGGTTGCAAAGTGCCTTCTGGCAGCGGACACGAGCCGGGCTTCTTCGCAGATGCAGCGCCCAGAGTGTCCTCCCCAGCTCCACCAACCAGAGGGGATCAGTCACTGTCTTCGTTTTATCTTTGGTACGAAGAGCTGAGCCTTGTCGAGGTGAGGCTTTGCTCTTTATTTGCCTCTGAGGGGCCGTTCTCCTGCTCCTAAAGCCCAGCCCTTGGGCTGCTTGCTCTGTCCCCCCGGGAAGGGTGACACTTGCGTTACCATGAACCCACCAGGCTGTGACCGGCTACTTTTCCAAGGACCGGTTAACAGCTCGTTGAAGACTAGAAGGCTCAGGAAGTGGCATGGAACGGAGCTGTCTGGCCTTGGCAGAAGACAGCAGTTCGGGGCAGATGATGGGATGCTTTGAATTTATTTGTTTGTGGATTTGCAGTCTTTCTCAATTTTATTAGGAGATGCTGGACTCTGAACAGAAAATAATTTGTAGCATCTAAAGCAGGAATTCTCCTCCTTAACTTTACCTCCTCCACTTCTAAATAAAATAACAGGTTTTTATTTGGCCATCAAAATGAAATCTGAACATCTTTTGCAGGTAAACAGTGAAAACGTTCTATCAGTTACTCAAGAAGGGACTAAGAAGATTAAAGTATTAAACCGCAGTATAAATCATACTCACATTTTTTTTAAAATGATTTTTCTCAGAACATTCTGAACTATCACGCCAAATGTCTGTGGAGTTTTCCTTTGTTTGCCAAGTCCCTTCGTCCAAGCAGACTCTGTATACATTTCCTACAGTTCCTGAAAGTAAACAGAGGTTCAGTCTGAAAGGCCAAAATAAAGATCTAATTTTTCATACATATTTTGAAGCTTTCTCCCTTACACCACAGCAATAGACACCACCCCACACCCACTCCAAAAAAGAATAAAAACCACTTTTCTTTTGTCTTTGACAATATACTTTTCAGATTTACATAGGGCAGAGGAGGAAGGTAATTCGGTGAAAGTAAATTCCCAGATTGTACCTGATATTTACAAAAAATACGTAGTTACTACATCCCAAAGAAAAGCCTACATCTCGCTTCATTCCTCGTTCCTCATTAAGCTCATACATCCCATCGACTGGGGTAGCTCATTGCCCAGGCGGTGCAGTCAGAGGTGTAGGAGGAAGAGTGTGGTTTGGAGATGATCTTCCTCCGAAACCCCTGCGGTTGGTGTTTTATTTATGTGCTTTGGGGCCCAACCAGCAGGGGGAGTGAACCAGTGCAGCTTCCTTGGCTTTCACTGGATTCTCCTAGTTTATACTAATTACGAATTTGCCCACAACATCAGAATAGTCACAGTTTGCTGTGATGAAATGGGAGATTTTTGTGGAGATCAGACACTGGAAAAACTCTGAAGGCATCTAGGCAATGTGAGCAGAAAGCTCATTTCTAGAACACCCTAATTTCTCAGTACTCACAGCTGGCAATGAGGACAAACCTCAATAAATTTACCTCATGCTTCCAAGCATTTCTGGTCCAAGTCCATTGGTGCCCAGAACAGACACAGCTATGGAAATGGGACCAGCAGTGGAAATGGGGACCACCCATTTCCCAACGGTGGAGCCATCCCAATGGTGGAACCACCCTAAGCTCAGTCCCACAAAACCTCTAGGACAGCCAGCGGCGCTGTCTCCATGCTCTCCTTCCTCAGCTGCTGTGGCGTGACGGAGAACATGAACAATTTAAAACTGTGAACCATTTAAAGCTTCGTAACCTGCTGCAAAGCCTTATATCTTGCTTTTGTAGAAATTCAGACAGAAGAAAAGGGAAGAAAGAGTCTCCATTGCATGGAGGGAAGTAACATGCTTTTATGTTTATTACGAATTGCTGAATTTGTTCGAAGTGGTTGGCAGAAAGAGTTGTTTGGGAGCCTAGATAGAAACTGGGTCTCTTTAACAGCACAAAAAAGGACAAATTATGATACTACAGAAGAAACCATGTGTGGGGTGGGCTGCAGAACGCAGCCCATGGTAGTCTCCCGTAAACTAAGACACAATTGGTCCTTCCAAGTGGTGTCAGAAATGCAGCACAGGAAGCCACATGTCGCTGAGAAAGGCTGTGCAGCAGGGTTCAGAGGTTCACGCGAGGCTGCGGTGGCGGGAATGTCCTTTCATTTATTTTGGAAGAAGGGAATGGTGTTTGCTTTTAGACAGATGTTACTCTTTTTGCCTTCCTGAAAGCCACCCTTCTCCACTCCCTGCAAGAATAAAGCTTGTTCTGTCACCACACCACTGGCAGGTGTCCTGCTGGAGGCCTGACTGTTTGGACCACTGTTTTGTTTGGCTATTCTGTTTTTTCTGTGGGTGAGCCTCATGTCTGGGGTCAGTCTGGGGCATTGAGCCTCAGAAGCTGAACCCCAAATCTGCTTCTGCCAATAAAGGCCTGGCCGTATGGTTACACCGTCTTGGAAATGGTGCTTTAAAGTGGACACATGGAGCTGCAGCAAGCAGAGATGGAGAAAAAGACTAAATAATTAAGAATCAACAACAATTTTGTGCCTCAATTCAGAGGTGAAAAGAAGTAAGATAAGAAAGTCCTCAGACACTTCCAAGGACACTGGGACAAAAGGCACTAGCACCATCTGTCCCTCCACGACTCCCAGAATAAACTTGAAGGGCAGTTACTTCCACATTACCATTTTCCAGCCATGGCAAATACGACGGACAAGGAACAGAGACTTTTCCTGGGGGTGAGTAAGGCCAGCAAACAAACTGATCAAATGTCCCATTACACCGTATTCCTGGGGAGAGAGGCAAACAGTTGTTCAGACAATAGACAACCACGTTTACCTGTTCCAGGTAAACGGCAGCTACTCCAGGTGTAGCAGCTAAACTTGACCCATCCACTCTGCAACGCTCGGGGCACGGCGCAGCCATGGCTGCTGCCCTTCTTCCCCCGGTCTACACAGCAGCAGCAGGTTGTACACCCTGCATTGCGAGATGAGGACAGCGCTCAAAATCACCCTGAGGCCTCTGTGGGCCAATGTCACAGGCAGATTCCAGCCCCCCTCTCACCGGTTTTGGTACATGCTGCAGATTTTTGCTGCTACTTCCCATGACCGCTGTGACAGCGGTTCTCAGCTCAGACCACTGCCAGCTTCTCGGACAGTGACTCCTCCGTCTTTGGGCAACAGAGGGTAGGGAGCTGTATCTCGGAGTATCTCGGACTAACACAGTTTTCAGCTTCACAGGGATCACACCACTCACAGGACTTAAGGTTAAGCAAAACCTTTGATAATGCAGAACTGAAATGGAGCAATCAGGTTACAGCAGATAAAATAAAATGCACTAATGGCAACACTGCTCCTTTGGTTAGTTTCTTTCTTCTGGGACAAGCTGCAGTGCTCCTCTCTTAACTTGAGCGGTTTTGCCCATCCAAAGCTAGAAGAATTCTGTCTAGCTGAGTCGAGTTCATACTTGCAAGAGTGAAATAATCACAGATTCTAAGCTCCCCTTTTGCCAAATAGCTTAAAAGTTAGAGCACTCAACCAGAGGTAGGCGGTGTGGACTCAGTTCCGCTCTCTCCCACTTTTCAGAAGACACTGTCCTCCGAAGCTAGTCTGCTCGTCAGCCAAGGATCCAAAAGCCGTGGAGGCAGGAGAATAAATAAGGGACTTTAAGCTAAAGGTAATAAGTGCCGGGTGAACATGGGGCAACGTCGTCTCTGTGTGTTTAATAACTGTATCACGAAAAGCATCAGCAGTCCTGAGAGAGGAGAGCAGCTCCTCAGCCACCGCGACTAGGCAGAAACCAGACTCTGTTCTGCCTCATGTGTTTTGGGTTCTTGCCTGCCATGGCTCCGTTTCTAAAGTATAGAAAACGGAGACACCTTCTTGTCCTTGGATGGTCTGTTCTCCTTCATCCAAAGGACGCGGTTCTTACCAATAATGGGTAGCAGCCACCTCTGGACCACAGCTCAGCACCAGCCGTTCAGTGGTTCCTGTCTGGATATGATCTGGGTTTGCATATAGGAACATAATGTGTTTCAGGACAAAGAGAGCCATTAACATAATGATTGTGTGTTTGCATGTCTTGTTACAGCCCTTTGTTCGACATTTAGAACTAATGAACAGACACACACTTCTGCAAAGCAAGCAAAAGAATATTTGCATATTCATCAATGCTGCTTAGCACGTTGCTTTACTGTGCTGACTGTTTCCTTACCAGTATCTGCAGTCGATTCCTGCAGCATTTTCAAACAATCTTGTTTGTATTTGTTCCATCCAGTTGTGGTTTTTTCCAGCAGAGATCCTTTGGCCTGTGAGAGAAAATACTGAACATGATGAAAATCAGTTAGAACCTTGTAGTCTTTTAGAGGCAAGTTTATTTCCATTGTAAAGGAGAGGGAGAGGAGAGGAGAGGAGAGGAGAGGAGAGGAGAGGAGAGGAGGGGAGAGCGATTGAGGGCAAGGACGGACC
>NW_010414041.1:64613-73856 GCF_000710305.1 Buceros rhinoceros silvestris
ATCGTGTTTGTATTTGTTCCATCCAGTTGTGGTTTTTTCCAGCAGAGATCCTTTGGCCTGTGAGAGAAAATACTGAACATGATGAAAATCAGTTAGAACCTTGTAGTCTTTTAGAGGCAAGTTTATTTCCATTGTAAAGGAGAGGGAGAGGAGAGGAGAGGATGGCGACACGATTGAGGTAAAGATGGACCCCTCCCTTCTCAGGAACCTCGCTGGAATTCCCCCAGCTGCTGCCTTTGCCTGAGCAAGAAATGAATTGCCGTGCTGCTGCATGATCCCAGAAATCCTTCCAACTGTGTCAAGTCTCTTTTTAAAAGCCCACACACATCTTTCATCAGGACCCGTGAGGGTGCACCAAGACCACTGGCATCTCATCCCTCCACTGCAGAAAATGTGTGCTTATCTGCTCAAACTTACAGTCTCCCCCGGCTTTCTGCAGGCGATTTACACCACCGTCAGCTCATACTGCTCATGCGCTTACGTTTCTGCTAGAGTAATTTAGGACTCTGCTTATTTTTAGAGTAGTTTTAAAAATAAAAAGTAGAACAGTGAAAAAATTAATAGAAGAGCAACAAATGAGCAATTTAGCTACTATTTAAATGAAACCAACTCTTTGGCTACTAACACTATTTCTCCAGTGCTCTGCACTCCTGCCCAGCACTCCAGAGCCCACTTCTTTCTCCAGCAGCTGCCACTGCGCCAGGGACATCTTGTTTTCCCTGGTTTTTTTGAGAAAACACAATTGTGAATAATTCTTACTTGCCCATCTCACCAGCTACGTTGCCCTTTCTGTCTGGACAGAGCACAGGTTTTCTGTCCTCTTGTGTCCATAGGGGAGAAGAGTCTTTGTCCTCAAGATTTCTCACACAGTGAAACAGAGCATTATTTTTATCCATGGCAAAATTTTCTCCATACAAAATGTCTTACAGAAATGTATTCTTATGTCCTGAGTTTTTGTACGTACTTTTATTTTCTTTTTTTGATTTTGTTTTAGATATTTTCAAAGCTGGTTTTGCTTAGGTCTTTCTGCTACGGTGATGACCCCCGGGGAGATCAAGAATTCCTCTAAGTTCTGAAAAGCTAGATTTGTGGAGAGAGTGGGATCTGGAGCGACTGAGTTGACGAGATCTGGTTAGAGAGAACAGAAACAAAAACACTTCAAGAACAATCTCCCCTTTACTAATGTAGCCTTGAGGACAGGCCCAGCCTTGGATTTAATTAGTTTAATGACAGCAGATTCTGCAGAGTCTCCTCTGGTGTCAGAAATCCACCATCCTGCTCCTCTCGGCTGCTCCTGTGCTGTGGGCTCTGGCTCAGGCCCTTTGCCCGCTCATCCTCTGCTGTGCTCTGGAAGCTTCTGTCCCCAAACGTGTCTAGCTGCACTTAAAGCAAGAACAGTCCACTCAGTCCACAGAGTCCTACCACACCTACCACCCACTCTTCTGGGTGGAGTTAGGCTGAGAACACAGCTGCAGCAAAAAATGTGTCCCGTCCACAGGGGCACTCGCTCTGCCAGAGAACTTCTGGCGGGTGGTACCAGAGAGGGTCCCTGCGGGTATCAACCAGGCTTTAATAACGACTCTGTGTACAGTGACTGGTGTGACCAGGGCGTGGTGGACATCTGTGGCTCGCACCTGGTCAGTGCGGAGGTTGCAATTGTCTTCGGGGGACTCTCAGGTTTTGACTTGCTGTCCGTTAATACCCGTCTTTCTGACCCACCTTTACCACACAACGCTGTAACGGCAGGGCCAGGGCTGAGAGCTGCTGCTTAGCAAGGGAGTGGCTAAAGAAAGGAGACTGGATGCAGAACGGCTTGGTGACGCGTTAGATTCAGGCTGTGGAAGAAATGCCCAGTTAGGAGCAAAGCAATAGAGACAGGACAATGCCAGACACTGCTCACAGTTCAGGATCAGCGGGGGACTTGATCGTTATTTATCCAGGGAAAAGAACATCAGCTTAAGCAGTCTCTGTGTAATGTGCCAGCTGGTGCCCTGAAACCAGGGCTTTGAGTGGCCAGAGGCGGGCGAGTAGTCAAAGAACACTGTCACTACCCGTCACCAAAAATGAAAGATTCGCTGCTGGCTGAGATTGTAACCACCCGATTTTGGAGAGCAGACTAAAGGTAAGTGTTCTCAAAAGCAACAGTCCTTAGACCAAAGGATGTTTTTCAGCTCTCCAGGGAATATCAATTTCCTTTTGTCGGGACTAGACACTTTTGGAAGCTGCTCCTCACACATGTGTGATTGTCCTGAGCTTGTCTGAGCCTGGTGATGTGCTGAGGGCTGAGATAAATGACCGAGACAACATATGGCTGTGAACTTCACCTGTATTTTTTCTTTGAACCTACGTTGGCTGGAAAAAAAAAAGAATTTATTTGCTTTGAAAAGAGGAACAGTGCAGACTATTAGCTAGCTGTTACCACCCTTTCATGAGAGAAACCCCACGGGGCTCGTGCATGTTTTCACTGTGCAAAATGTTGCCTGCCCAATATTCTGCTTTTAGTGTCTCGGCTAATTTCCAGACACCCTACTTTACATTCCAGGGAGTAGAAAGACTATAATTACTCTTCCTCTGATGGGCTTGCAAGATAAGGAGAGAACATTTACAGCAGCCATGAGAAAGGAATGCATGTTTCCAAAATAAAAAGCATCTTGACATTTCCCTCATGTAGGCCTCAAAACGCTGGGAGCTTCTTCAGACACTCCTGGGTCAGTGAACCTCGTTTGAAGAGGAAAAGACATGGAGATGACGCATTCGTAGAAAGCACTGCTTGGTTTAAGGGATAACACTTCACTTTCCAATAAACAAATGCATTAAACAGCCAAGGAACTGCAAGGAAAGCCTCACAGCAGCTACCTGGCTGCTTGTGTGGTTTCGTCCCTGGAGATGAGGTTGACACACCGTCACGAAGAAGCTCACCCAACACGAGCGAAGAGCGGTTCAGGCATAAATGACAGTTTCACGTCACTTCCTTATGCAACTGTCAGTTTGTGCAAAGCTGCAGGCAAGTCAGATGGACAATACCCGGGCATTATTGCGTGGTATTTACCAGTCAAATATCTGTGAGGTGCTCGGTTTTCTGCTGTGAGACTTTGTGATGAAACAGAACAGATCAAGTCTATGCAAAATCAGAGCTGCACCTGACCAAAAAGTTAAGAGCTGTCAGCTGACCTCAAAAGTTAATCTGAAATACAGTTAGAAGAAATTACAAAATAATTTAAATTATTATTCAAAAAATGTGCAGGGGATTGGAAATTAACAGGGGAGCGGACGGTGAGCAGTTAATAAGGGCCCTTTAGATCACAGAGAAACATGGACCCTCCTGCAGAGCATCCACCCATGTAGAGCCAACACGCCATACTCCCAGGAGCCGCAGCTGGAGGGTATATGTCAGGACTTCTTGAGACTTCATATTTAGTTGTAGAAATGAAGTGTCCCAAGCCGCTTGTGTGCAGCACAGGAGACCTTGACACTCCTGGAGCTGTACATACGAGGGAGGATGTTGAAAAGGAGCACAGGAGCGTATCAATGAGCAGGATTTGTCCCTGCTGCAAGTCTGCCTGCATAGCAGGACTGCATCTCAGGTCACACCTCGAAAGAGACGGCGATAAATTCACAAGTTGTCAGGAAAGTGCTGGAGCGGCCTCAATCTTCAAAGACTGAGAAATCCCCATTGATTTGTCTCATCAAAGAAATGGTGAACAGGTACGCAACAGCAAACCACGGTGACCTGAATGGCAGCAGCTTGTGAACCGATCTCCAGCTGCTTGCCCGGAGACTACCCAGAGCAGCTAAGGAAAGCAAGCTACGGGGCTGTGCAGCCTCCACTCTGGAGAAAACCTGGAGAGACATGCGTACAGAGGACGGCTGAAGAACGCTGGCGGTACCTTTGAATGAGGAAAATCAGCTTTCTTTCCCTTCTTGGCTGGGAAGGGCTCGACGCGGGTGCCCCACCGAGAACACTTCAGCGTTCCCTGCAGAGGGACGCCCTGCCAAGGCACTGAGTGCACTAGAGAACTCTTGGCTGTCCAGTGAGAAGGCGGACTGTGTGGTCTGGGAATACGGCACCAGCTTAAGAGGGAAGGGGAAACTAAGGTACAGGGACATGATGTCGTGTGTCTGTTTAAGTGAAAAGGATTCAACACAAAAAATTGAAGAGACAGGCTCGCTTCTGTACCTGACATCCATGTCGCTAGTATTCTTCAGAGGGGGGCACAGGCTTTCCCAGGAAGAGGAGGGTCTGCAGTCTGGGTCAGTGTGAGGAGCACTGCCGAGATCACAGGGCTTTTCCCGCTTTTGCTACATATGGGAGAATTCCTGGTCCTGTGGCTGTGCTCTGAGAGCCACTAAATTGCTCTCTGTGTCCGACATACATCTGTGATTACAGACCCGGTGAGGTTTGGTTATGACCTGAGCTTTGGGCTCCTCACAACTAGTCAATTTAGACACAACGCACGCTCAGCTTTCAGGGGAACATACCGTGATCTCAAACAGCGCCAACTCAGCACCACTTTTGATCCCTGTTTTGTGTTTCAGTTGACATTCAGCCACTAGCCTTTAAACAGGACTCCGGACTCGGAAGAAATAATTCGCCAACATCCAAGACAGAAGGTCAGAAAGTGGGTGACATTTTGCCCCGCTCTGGATGTTTCTTCACTTCGGGCTGCCTGCAGTGTCTCTGGCAGCAAACAAACCACCTCAGACTGCGAGCGTGGCAGGCACCAACCTTCATCCAAACTGAAATGGAACCAGACTGCCCTGGAAGGGTCTTTCAATACACCTGGTTTGCTCAGAGCCCGCAGACTGCACCGAGATGACACCGCTGTTCAAAAGGGTCTGGGCTGCCGCAGAAAACTCTGCCTGAAGCCCTCGCTTAGCAAGTGGGTTATAGCAATAACCCTCCAAGGCTATAAACAGATTGGTTTAAATTTTTTTTTTTTCAAAACTGGCCACAACATAATATTTCATGCTTTTAATTTCTTATACTCAGCTAACAGTGAAATGAGATGTTGCTGTTTATCCAGACTATTCTATTATGGACAGAAAAAACCTTCACTTTCAGATAAATTAGAAAGAAAAGAAGAAATATTTGCTTCTTCTTTCAGTCATGATCCTGAGTTATTCTGATTGATGTTTTTCACATCCATAGAGGTGTTTGCTAGAAAATATGGATACAGTGATTTATGATTGATATTTATCAAATCTTTCTTATTAAATAAAATACAAAGAAATATAAGACATATATTTCTTTAACAAATTACAGGAATCACTATGACAAAGTAATTCATTGTGATTCATAGTCTTGTAAAGTTTTGATCTCGTGGAACTAAATCGGGGGGTTTTCTGCTGACATTGATGGAACCAGTCCTACAGATTTAAGGGACATCACAAACCTGAGAGGTTTTTCAGTTCTATATTCAGTTATGTGTGAATTATACAAAGGCATTAGGAATATTTTCTATTAAAAAAACCCCAGAGTACATGTCTTCTGGTAACTTTTTCTTCACAAAAAAGCTAGAAGAACGGTGACAGCCTCTGCGGCATGCAGATCCCCTTCCTTAGCAGAGCAGCTGAACGGGGGACGAGAGGCAAAAAATCTTATTACTTCTAGTTTAAAGTAAGCCTGGTTCTCATGAACACTTACTTCAGAGAAATGTACCCTAAATCTAGGTATGAATTTTATTCTGATGAATTGAAGTTTACTCCATCTTAGTAATTTAAAAAAAATTTATCACAAAGTTGATATTAATAAACTGTAATGATTAGAAGAATACATGAAAATTTCCTTGAGTTGAATTGCACGGAGATATTTTGTCATTAACTCCCTAAACCTCTTCAGAATTGTAAGAATACAGACAAAGAAGTAAGCTTTTTTAATAGATTTAGAAAAAACAGAAGAGGATCATTTAGTCGGTTTCTGCAAGAAATAAAAGTAGAAATTGCACCCAGATTTATCAGCCCCTGCAAGACGCTGAGATGCAGAATCAAACCAGTAACACCATTATTTCACAGATGTGAGATTCAGTGTTCACCTCGTACAAGACAAAGTCTAAAGGATAGTGCCACGAACAAAGCAAAGCTGGTTTTAGAAGAGAGCGAAACCAGAAGAGAAAACCGTGATGCGCAATAGTATTGATACCTGGTAGAAAAATTGGAAAATAAATATAATTCAATACTGATCAATATTGACGTGAAAAGAGGTTGTACAAACAAATGCAAACACATTTTATTCACTGAATGAATGAGCATTAATAGAGGAAAATTGTAATAAATCACCTAGAGTGACTCATAATACGAAACTCTGCCACTTCTTAGTCAACATTTCTCAGGACTCATTTTTGATAAACATGAGTTGCTATGGCAGAAGCATTTTTGAAACAAACGTGCTGTTTGTGAAGGTTACAATGTTATGTGATAAGAACCCACTTTTCTACCGTCTGTTATTGATGATCGAATCAGCTTACCTGCTTCACTAGGAACAGTATCATGACAGAGCTGGCAGGTGTGGGAGACATCCTGGACCAGATTCCCACGCTGGAACAGAGACCAAAAAGTGTCACCATGCCCATTCTAATGAATTTGTCCCCAATATGCTGCTATTGCTCTACTATACATCAATTAGATCATCCTGTCCTGTGGGGGAAAAAAAAAAAAGGAAAAATATCTTCTTTTCTGAGTGCAACTGTTTAACTAATCTCCTTCCAAGTGAGGAACTCTACTAAAATGTCTGGGCTTTCTAGACTCCAAGTACGTTTTGTTTTTTCTGATTAAGACAGAGCGAATTTACTCAAAACTCCACAGAAAGTCTGCTTATTGTAGCTCGTCCTGTAGCCAATAAGGAGTCCTGTTCCCTTGAAACTCCGTGGGAATTTTGCCAGTGGTTTTGCAAGAATGCAATCCCGCTCCATAAACACATGTATATTTATATACACCTCATGAAACCATTGAAAGATGCCCTAGAACACAGGAAAACTTGGTGTAGGAGCTTGCTGAGTCTACTTGGCTGTTAGGAAGCTGTTTTACCCTTTCTGATCGTGTTTTGTCACATGCACAGTCAGCGCAGCATCGGGGACAACGTAAACATGCAAAAAGTGATGTAAGCCGCAGTTAACATCTTACCACAATTCCTGTGACATTCTGCGATGATGCTGCCTCCTCCATTTCTAAGAGAAATGAAACTTGTGGCTGTTTGTACCGGAGGATGGCCTGTGCCCTTCCCAGAACTCACAGGTGTCCCGGACAGCTAAGCTGCAGACCAGACAGAGGTGCAGCCCTAGGACTGGGAGAGCAGCAGTAGCCCGGTTCTGAATGCTGGACAACGGTCAAACCCAAACTGTTTGGCAGGCGCAGCTGGCAGCTCACCCCGTCAACTTGGCCAGTGACGTGACTCAAATCCCTCTCTGCACATGGGCCAAAACTTATTCTGGAGGAACCCAGGAGGTGGAAGGACATGATGTGTATCCCTGTCTCATCTTCACATAAAGTCCGTGTGTGCTAAAAAAGAGTACTGGGACATGAGGTACGGAAGTGCTCTGGGGACAAGTACTTCAGGGTGGAAATGCACCCAGCCCACCCTGGAGGCGATAGGGACCCTTGCTGCTCTGCACTGCTGTGCCTCCTGCGTGGATGTGCCGGAACACATATTCCTCCTGACACACCTAAGGGCAACTTGGGGACCAGGGAGAGGCACATCAGAGCCCCATAGCAACTGCCCATCTGTGCGTGGCTCCAAGGGATCAAAGCACGTTTCCTAATGGCCGGACGAATAAGACCAGCTCTGCAGCAGGTTGAAACCAGGAGCCCTGAACCATGCTCTGGCATCGGAGCTGTCCTGAGATCACCGTAAGAAATGTCCTGGTGCTCAGGAAAGCCTGAGGTCTGCCTAGACCTGGGATAAGCAGATCCACAGCGTGCCCCGCAGTACATGCTCCCGACCCCTCAGTAGCGTGCAAGTCCTCCCATCTTCTCCGCTGGCAGCTAGCACCCAGCAGCTGAGGCTGTTTTCAGTTGTTAGCTTCTACAAGGTGTTAGTTTTTACCTGCTCCCTTTTAAGAATCATCTGACGTTGATACTGGAACAATCTCTGTGGTCCCTCTCTAGAGTTAATGCTGCCCAGGACTAGGTCAGCACAGGAGACCTACATCCACGTACCCCCATATCGTCATTACACCAGTAAATCAGGGCTCAAGGTGATAAAGAGAGAATGCCAAGCTGAAGTTTGAATTTCTGAGCTACTGTCCAGAGTTTTTACCAGAACGTTAATTAGGAAGGTCATAATGCTGAATGCTGGACACAGCTGCCCACCCCCATTTGCTCTCAACTTCACTCCAGAAAAAAAACACTGGACATAATGCTTTGTTTGAAAGAAGCTCCAGCTCACTATTTGCTCCTCTTTTATTTTGTATCTTTTTTCACAGTATGAGAGTTCTAATCAATAAACGTTTATGTAATCACTTCTCCTATTACATGGAGCATTCTTACACAACAAATGGGTTTAAAAGTGTGTGGTACCAGCACTGGTGGGGCAGGAGCAGAAAAACAGCTCAGTGAGAAATCTCAGGCTGCAGCTGGATTTGACATAAAACTGTGAAGTTTGTCCATATCGAAGAGGCGCCACTGTTATTCCCAAGTGAACTCAGCTGCCTCCAGTCTGGTTTCACAGGGCTCAGAATCTGTTTGAATACAGCCATTTGCAGATTACTCCTGGGAACTGCAGCACAGATGAGTGTTTGAAGGACCTCCCTCCCTCCCTCCTCCCTCCCTCCTCCCTCTGATCCTGCTCTTTGACTTGCTGCGCAATATTTACTGGTGTCCAGAAGCAGCAACGATGCTTGAGGTGGAGTTCACAAGTGCCATCTTCTTGTGAAAACACAGTAACACAAAGCTGTAGGAGAAAATAACTCCTGTCTCAATTTCCAGTGTGATTTCTGGGATGTGAGGTTTGCTCTGCCTTTTTGGCCCAGATACCTGCTCAGTCTGTGGCTCCGTGGCTGGCCAGCATTTCAAGCTGAGATCTTCCTAACAGCCTAAGACAGGCATTCACCCCGCTCCTTCGAGTTCCGTGCTGGGACTTGTCTGGCCACAAGCTTCTCCAACCCTGACATCTTCTGGAGAGAGAGCTGTCTTAAAAATCAGAATGAAATGTAAAAGGTGCCTGTGTGACCTCAGTGCCTGTCCGGGGGTATCGTTCTCCTTTAGGACAGCTGTTTGACCGTACAGCTGGAAAATGAAGCCAATGTTTAC
>NW_010414041.1:73964-86011 GCF_000710305.1 Buceros rhinoceros silvestris
TGCTGCTTCTGGTTCTTCGCATCCCTTATCTGCACTACCCAACAGGCAGAAAAACTGACATAAATAATACGTCAGGGTTAGAAATTTTTCTTAGATGAAGGAAAAAAAAGCCATTTTGCAGAGAGAACAAATGGACAGAAAAAATGAGCATAATTCAGCTTTTTCTCTACTGTTTCACCCGACTTGGGTGAGGCTTCTGTTGGGTGTTCCTGGAGGCAGACCGGACAGTGCCCAGAAGCCTGCAGCAGCACAGCCGTGTAACCCATGACTTCTGTTTGTCCGTGGTGGAACTTCTAGCAGATGCAACCAGCTTCAGAATTTCTGGATAGCAACATCCGCACAACTACATTCAGTTTCATCAGCGTTCGGAGTAACAGGGGCGTTGGAGCCGCAAGGTTTTATTTATTTCTTAGTTGAGGAATGGAGAAGTTCCATCAGCCTGACGCCAGCTGCTGATCACAGTAATTATGTATATTCTGTTTGTATAAATACAACTTTTTCTGATCGCACACTGGGGCACTTGCAGTGCTCTGTGATTCATGGGGCGCCTCCTCATGTTTCTTTCACCAGACATCACTGACGAACAGCACCGTCCTACATCCTTAATCTCTCCAGCCACATGATTCCTGCCCATAGCTCTGCGTTCTGTCTTAACGACTAAGCCGGTACAATTTGCGGAGAGGGGTGAAGAAGGGGATTGTAAATACAGGCAGGTGTTTCACCGGGCAGATCCAGACATCGCTTCATTGAGGGATAACTGATGGTGCAGTCCTGGAGGATGCCGGTGTCCGTCCCTGCTGCAGACAGACGGCAGAGAGCCTCAGCAGCATTTTGTCTCAGTTTTCTCTCTTTAATCTTCTCTGTTACAGCATTCAGTAGCAGTTACTGGTGTGCAGGGACAAGAAAAGTTGCCAAACCTTTCTGTACGGGATCGAACCGAGGGGAGCTCTGCATCCGCATTAACAGCCCCGACGGTAACGACAGCAACGGTGTGCAGTACATCTGGGAGACGGGGGATGACAAGTTCGTTGAACGGAAGTTTCACGCTGGGATTTGGTATTCCTGTGAGGAGAGCGTAAATGAAGATGGTGAGTAAAATCACATCAAGTTACTTCAGAAAGCAACCCGTGTTCTTCCCACTTACTTGGTGTCTCCTTCCTCTTTGCTGAAATATCATGCAGGGATTTTAAAGGGAATAGTATCCTTAAAAAGTTGCTCCTCTCTGGGAAGGGAGATTTTAGAAGGTACCGTCTAGTCCATTCCTAAAAAATTCCTAATAAATTCTACAAAGAACTTTAGGGTTACAGGCTGAGGTACGAATGAAGATATTTGATTTTGTGCTTCTAACCAGAGCAGCAGGTTAATTTCCCTTTAACAGGGAAATATTTAATGTTCCTGATGTTTTTAGGCCCTCAGGCAAAAATCAACATTTTTGCCTTATATGATTGTTTATGGTGTCCTTTGGCAATATAAATTGTACTTTCTGTTTTAAAAATCATTTGAGCAGTTAAATCTGTGAGATCCGAGTTATTCCATGGATTTCCTCTCAAGCACAGGCATTTCAACTTTCTTCCTGCAATCTCACCTTTCATAAATCAAAGCAGATTATTTTCACCCTACTAAAACAAGTAGTCATGTGGTGACATTCAGTGGAGTTTTCCTCTGCGTATGTAAACGTCAGGAGGATGAAATTAGCTTGCCATTAAAAAAAGCTTCTAGTTAGTTTTGGATCTTTGTACAAGGGAATTGCTTGGCTGGGTCAAGAAATAGGGCATTTATTGTAAATCCAGACCAGCACTAGGTTTTTCCCCTTATCGTCCCGATCAGTTTACAAATAACAGCTAAATAAAACTTCAAAGCAACTGAATAAAACAACAAATAAAACTTCAGAGAAATCAAATCCGCTGTCATCCGTGCTGTGAAATGCAAATCTTTTCGGAGTCACCTGTCCTGGAAGCCCAGTTCCACCAGGTCTTGTAGGTTATGCAATTTTAAGGAGGGAGATGCTGAAGGTCAGAGCCCAAATACACGTCCAAGTGACATCTTCCCGTTGGTGATTGCTGTGGATGATTAATTTGTGCATCTGCTCTGGCAGTTCTTGTTTTCCAACTTGGTGCGGTCAGCAGCTGAAAAAAACCACCCTGTATTTTCAGAGCAGAGCAGAATTAATTCCGAGAGCTTTGTTCACAGCATCTGTGGGGGAGTCAAGAGGTCACATGGGTTTGAAAATCAAATCTTACAGTAAGAAATTGGCATCAAGCTGAGAACAAATTTGTGTGAGCCACAGCCGTGGTGCTGTAAGCAGCTCTTCCTTACGAGAAGACGGTGTTGCCCAGGCTGCCGGTCTTCCAAAGGAAGCGATCATTTTCCCATTCTGCCGTTCACAGCTACAACCTTTTGGAAATCAACTCACTGCCTTTCTCTGCTAGTTCTGCTTTGAAAGAGCCTGGCAGGTTTCTCTAGCCGAGTTCCAGGGGCAGGTTGATATACCAGGGACTCCATATGTACAAACATACACCAGAAATAGTTTCTCCTGGTTGTCTCAGTTTGTGATTTTATGATAGATTTTGCATTTTCTGCTTTCTGTTAATCGATTTCTTTAGTTCATTACAGAACACAAAATAATCCTGAAATTTATTTTAAAATAATTTTTTTTTAGATGAGAAATGTAGAAGCTTCATCAGTCTGACCCCGGCTTCTGATCGAGGTAGATATGCTTATTTTAGTTGTGTAAATAAAACTTCCCTGATCATATTATCCAACCTAAATATTCCATATTTTGATATAAAAAATATTTGCTTTAATGCCGCACAGTTTTTTGACCTTCATTTATCATCCCTAGGTGTCACAGGCAGGGTTTATCACAGTCGTCCAGTGTGTATGTAATGGTGCCTCACCTATAAAAATGTTGAGATGCAAGCTCTCACAGCTGGAGCAGCTGGTACAGCAATTGGGCAATGTAATATCTGGAGTTCCTGAAAAAAAAAACAGAATTTTTTCTCAGGCAAAGATTTGCTGAAGAAAAAAACCTTCCCCAGGAACTCCCACACATAGCCTGGCCCAAGAATTTAATGTTCAAATGGCTTCTGAATAACAGAAGTCCCACAGACGCTGCCGAAGCCTGCCGTAGGTTTCGCTTACTGCTCTAGGTAGGGCTTAGCAATCAGCTTGTGTCTGAGCAGTGTCTAAATCATGGTTGTTAATACACGCCTTCACGCAAAATCACTATCCGAATCTGCAGTCAGGTGTCTCAGGGCATTCATGTTTTTTAAAGGAAGATTTGGGAAGATTGTTGGCCAGTTCTTGGTAAGGTCTGGGCAGAGGAAGACCTCATGCTCCTGACCGTGGGACATCAGCATGCTAATAGGAAACCATCAGGCTGAGGAAGTGCAGTGGGGAGGTTAACGTCTCGTGTAAGGTGTGATTAATAGATGTGCAGAAAGAGATAAATGAGCAGGTAACCAGAGAAATGAATCTCGATGAAACTTCGGGGGTCTGGGCTCATGAAGGCTTCTCTGTCTGAAAAAATCAGGATCCTGTTTGGGGGAAAATTAAGACCACAGGGAAGATTTGATTCAATGGCTGGACCCTCAGGCCATGTGGCTTGGGCATGGCCTCGCGGTTCGTTCGGTGGGTAACGCTGTCTTCTCTTTTGGTACGCTTCTCAGGATGCAGCAACCATGATGTCAACAACTACAGAATTGGATAGTAACTCTTCTTTTTATATATAACTTCGGGGTTTGATAATTTTCCCAGTAGCTTCTGAGTGCAAAACCATACCGCCCCAGCTTGTACTGTAAGTGCTTAAGCATGGCTGGAATGTGCATGTTCTCCATTAAATGGCCAAATCAGCTGAGGGAACTAAATTTAGGGTGTCCATGGACCTTGAAGTCTTACTGTAGATGCATCCTTGTAACAGCATCCGCTCAGCCTTTGAGCTTTTGTTTAACGTTGTGTAAACAATAGGGATGAAGAAGAGAGAAATGGTGACAATACTGAATGGTTGCTGCTAGCACCCGTGCTATTGGTTTGGTTTTCCAGGGGTTTTATGGCTGTCCATCGTAGCAGAGCTTCTCTACATCATTCTGCTGCTGACTGGATTCATTCTTATGTCGGTAGAAATGTGCTACTACAGTACTGTCATCGACGGGCTGAAGATCAACGCCTTCTCTGCAGTCGTCACCGTGTTAGCAGGTACGCTTAAGGATCTCCATTCGTGACATCCAGCACATGCCACATTGATGGACTTTCACCTGGAAACTAGTAACAGTGTCCAAGTTTCAAAACTATTACAAAACCTATGGAGAAACTAACAATACAAGGCGCAGAAACATACAGAAAATATTATTTTCAATTAATTATTTCATAACATTGTTATTTTTATAGATTATATTCATTGGTTTGATTGTTTTTAACTTCATTATTTTGATTTTATAATTCCAATTGTCAGGTAGGTTGTCAAAGATAAAAAAAGAACATACTTTTCCAAATAACTTGATTTTTAAATTCCCAGCATGCTAAGGCTAAAATTAGGAATAGCCAATTTAAAAGAGAACTTCGAAGAGGGAAGAAATGTAAGCAAATAATTGTTAATAATAGAGAATCATCATTAAAATAGTCTTTCATTTTCTGCACATCCTTAATCCAGAGGTATTTAATCACAGGATCCTGGGCACATTCCGCTTAGAAGAAAGCTCATAGGGTCTCCAGTTCCGTCTGAGGAACCTGGTCTCAGTTCAGTGTTGACTGTGTGTGGAGACGTCTGAAGGAGCCTTACACCCCGAAGCACTCGGATTCTGTCGGTGTTACAGAATCCTCACTGAGGACTGCGCAGGAAAACCAGCAATTACGGGTGACATGAGCAATGTTTCAGAATTATTGATTTTAGCACCAGAAATGGTCATACTGTTTATTTACGATATTTTCTCATGGCACATGTCGCTGTGCTTCATGCTTCATGTCAGGATTGTTTGGAGCCCGCAGTGATTTGTACTTGGCAAAAGCAGATCTTTTGGAATGGCATCTAGTTGTGAGGCAAACACGGGGCAGATGGCAAAGAATTAACCTCGAGATTGTCTTCCTCCGTCAGAATTTTGGGCTTTGATCCTAATACTAATGTTTCCAAATTTAGAGCTCATGCATTTGTGATTGAAGTGCCTTTCTTCAGTAGTTTTTTTATTCTACTTTTTCCTTCTAAACACAATCACAGATTTAATTCATTTGCCAATGTCATTTTTGTTGGCTAAATAAATCAATTTTATTAAATGACTGATAATGAGGGAGAAATAATTTTCTTCCTTTCTGCAGAAGCCTTTGCGTAGTTGAAGACAACTATCACATCTCTCCTTCATCTTCTCCAAAAGAAATGATTGAGAAACATGTCATATGAGGTCACATGTGTTCCTAAGGCCTCCAATCACAGTCGCTGCTCTAGTGTTTCTCTAGCCCAGCCTCTGTGCAGTCTTTCTAGAGGGACTAAATGGGGACACCGGGACGAACCTCCATGGACTTTAACAAAGACAATTTGTATTTCAGATGCTGACTTCTGAAACACTCTAGTTTTGCTGAATTGTATGGAAATGTAGAAATTCTAGGGCCCCATTGCTCCACCCTGAGTTGGGTCCAAGTCTCCTAAACCTTTCCTGACAGATATTTGTCTAACCTCATCTTAAAAAAATCCCCAAGCCCAAAAAACCACCACCACACCAAAAAAAAAAAAAAAAAAACCAAAAACCAAACCAAAAAAAAAAAACCCACCACAAAAAAAACCAAAAGAAAAAGAATAATATACCACACTAATAAAAAAAAAAAAAAAATCAATGCTATCAGTGCTCCCTCTTTGGTGCTAAAGTTCCTGTCACCTCGTTGAGGACTGTAATCCAGTTCATGCCATTCTAAAGATTTTCTTCACGTGCAATCTAAAGGCCCAGCTGCATTTCTCTGAGGACACTCACCTGCAGCCCAGACAAGGCGATTCCTTCCTCTTTGCCGTTAACTCGTGCACGTTGGAAGATTGCTGCCTCAGCTCCCTGTGGTCCAGAGAGCAGCTGCCCAGCTTTGCTGCTGATGAGCTCTGAGAACCTGCCGGAATCTCCTTTCTCCTGAATCACTTCTCTGAAAGGCGCCCAACTGGTTAAAAATCTCTATTATCACCAGTACAACCAATTGCTCAATAAAAGCCCCATTTCCCCTGTATCTCATCAGACCTCATGATCCACAGCCATCTAATTCCACAGGAAGAGTAGGGAGCTTTATGCAACTCTTTAATCAGTTTTGCCCATTTTTAGCAGCTTTTCCCTCTCCCAGTAATCATTAACGCTCACTTTTATCGATACTCTTTTTGGGTTTGGCATGCCCAGGGCTAAGGAGGTTTACACAGCAAGCAGCAAGCTTTTCCTGGACATTTCTGATTACTGCTGCTGGTAAAAATTCTTGAGATATTAAAAAGAGAAGGAAGATCTGCCTTAGCTGTTAAAATGATGTTTAAATCCCTTGTAGATACAAACCAGATCTAGTTGCCTTAATCTGTAATGAAGATGCAATTTCTATCAGAAACATGCTCTCGATTCTGGCAGACAAATGCAAAGTAAAATTCAGCCACTGGCAACAGCTGCATAATTCCAGCTATATTGAAAACACACAAGTAAAAATCTTTGCTACAGTGTTTAGCTGTTGAAAAAGACACATGAACTGCAGTTTTTCATTTCTCAGTTCCCCAGGTCTTTAGCTCAGACTGAATAAGATCCTGAAACATGTTCTAACTTGTGCAGATCACAGTGACTTTAAAGAAAAACCACAGGGTGAGATTTTCTGACCACGTCATCCCAAACGGGGGTTCCTTCAGCCGGCGTGTAACGAGCTGCCTAACAGGCAGAGGCGAGAGACTTGGGTGTTTGTGTTTCTGCGCAGGGGTGGGTGCTGGGTGGTAACTCCACAAAGCCAGCACACCTCCTCCATAGGACAGGATTTCTTCTACACGCCACCACTACAGCTCCACCTTTTCAAGCAGACTGGCTTCATTTGCCTGCACGGTTGGAGAACTAGTCCTGCCCTTCCATTTAAAGCAGTAGAGCATCTACTTTTTTCTAAGTGTGCTCAGAGGGTGGGGGCTTTCATGTGTAGCAGGTCCTTCTAGCGTAAGGGGGGGGATATTTTAGTGTGCTAATGAGGTAAGTTCACAGGAAGTTCAAGAAGCTGCTTTCTACCATCAGTTCTACTTCTCGTGTTTAATGCCCAAGGTTAAAGACATTTGTGGTTAGTATATTCCATCCAATTCCTCTTCATACCGAGACAAGCTCAGTAAATACCCTCTTCCCTTGGTCATGCTGTCCTGTCTCTTCTCCATCAAGGATATCTCAACATCGAGGATAAGCTAAACAAACATCTTAGGCTGGCCTGTCTTTCTTGACGTCAGCCATAGGTATGTAGATGTATCACAGCCCACGGGCAGCTCTTGACTCTAGAGAAACTATTATTGTAATTTGTGAGTGGGCACTGCTAGTCAACTCCTCTGCTGTGAGATACACGCCACCGATAGACACCTCTGGCCTGCTGCCCTCAGTGGCCTTTGACGAAAACGAACATGGACAGTCAACTTTCTCTGAACAGTTCATTAAGGAACGTGCGCTCTGGCTGCCTGTGTTTCACTGCAGGAAGCTCTTGGCTCTGTGCTGCAGAAAAGGGCTCTCCCGATTGTCTGTTGATGGGGTTTCAGACAGTACCAGTACTCCAGGGAACACCATTGCCCAGTGATTTCTGAAGCCAGGTCATTGTCAGACTTGTCAGCCCTGAACTGAGAGGTGCTGTGTGCCAGGTAGCTGGTTTTGTAAGAATTCGTGGACCAGACCTACCTGAGGAACTCCTAACAAATTGGGTCTGGTGGGCTTGGTGGGGGACCCTCTGCTCGGAGAAGCAAGTGTGTTTTGGGCAGGGGGATAGTCGCTACTGCAAGGGTGTTCACGGATTTGCAAATGAAGCTTGAAACAAAAAAAATGGATGTTCACGGGGAAGTTCAGTGCTTGAAGATAAAACGTTAAGGGAAAACAGACACCGTAGGGTGAGGCAGCAGCCCAGTGGCAATTTTGACAATTAAATGATTAAATCAAGCCCCTTTCATAATCCAGGCTTCCAGTGCTTTTTAACTGCCATGAAGCGTTTGTTCACGTCTTCATTCACCCCCATAACTTTGATAAATCTGGCTGCATTTAAGGCACTGGGAAAGGGCATGTGACTACGTGTCTTTTAAACACCTCCTGAGTGATAGAGAATGGGAAACACGTCCTGTGCCATGGACCTGAGCGATACTTTGCCCTAATGGCTGAGCCCTGCTCAGGGCTCAATTACTAAAAAAGTTTTCAGAGAACAGAAAATCTACTTGTTGCCTTTTTAAATCTACGGGTTGCCTGTTCCTTTGCTCCCCTAGATTCTTCAGGCACACAGGGTAGGTGTCAAGGGACTGCATCGGTGGTTCTGCTGACAAATACATGACACATAAATATGCTTAGATTATCATGTCCAGTATTTTTAGTGATTTATAGAATTTACATACTCATAGAATATTCTTCAGGAGCTCAAAGGGCAACTGCAAAAAGTTGACAATTTCTAATTTCAGTTTCTAATGTTCTTATGATTATTCTATTTTTTAGGTCTTCTGGGCATGGTTGCTCACATGATGTACACAACTGTATTTCAAATGACTGTAAATCTTGGTCCTGAAGACTGGAGACCTCACACATGGGATTATGGCTGGTCCTATTGGTACCTATTGGCTTATATTTGGTTCTTCTGTTACAGTCCCTTCCATTTCAGTCACTTCACCCTATGTCAAGGAATGTAGAGCTAATTTATAAGGAATGGATCTACCTTATTTCACTTCTGGGGATGCAGTTCAGTAACCAGTTATTCTTCTCCAGATTCAGTTGTCTTAGATTATTGTACAGAATGTTTAAGCTTGTCAGTTTGGTATTTGCCATCCTTTAGACAGCACAGAGACCTCCAACTGCTCTCCATGAAGCAGAAGCCCTTCTCCACAGGTCAGGCCCTAATTTAGTACCCCCGTGTCTCAAGACAACTGCCTTGCATTAGTTGTTTAAAACTCTTCCAGCTTTAGCCGTTTAGGGTGAATTATTCCTTATCAGATACATGCTTCAGGTTGTTGCATCTGGGACATTTCAGACAAGATGGTTCCATTTTTTTTTAAACAGTCTTAGGTAAAAACACATTATTTTGGCCCTGTGAATAACTGCAACATATCCTCTGAGCAGATCTAGTGAATTTATTTAGAAAGAGGGCTGCTCAGAGGATTTTTGCTATAGAGATGTGTGTTTGAAAATCCAACAAGTCTGAGCAATAGCAGGCATTTGAACGTTCAGGTGCTGGAAACTGATTTCCTCAACCGTGACTGAGAAAAGGAACAGGAACAACTGTGTTGTGTTAAATCAAAAGTCATTCAGGACCAACATTTTGGGTCAGTGGAGCTCAGGCTGATCGCCTCCTTCATACGTGCTCTGGCAACCAAGATCACAGTTCATCGCCACTGATTCTCGTGGCTCTTTCTGTTTTTGTTGGACCGTTGTAGAACAGGAGCTTGCAGCTGCGGGCAGGCTTTGCTGTGCAGACTCACCAGGGGTTTGGGCAGTGAAATAGGGGCTTCTTTTGTTCTGTTACTGTTCACCTTCCTAATTCAAATCTGATTTGAAGGTTACCTTACATTGCTCTGCTTCTTTCCAGGAGGCTATTTCCCAAGCAGCAGCGTTTTGCTTGAAGCTGTTGTTTCGTCTGTACAAATGGAGATGTTTCCGTAGCACTTTCAGAGCACTGAAGGATGGGCCTAGTCAGCACTCCAAAGCTGGAGATCAGCCAGATTGTGGCAAAAGGTGTATCTTGTCCTGTTGGTCCAGCAGATGAGGTGTCCCAGCACCTGTACTTGACCCACTTGCTCAAAGTGGAAAGAGCGATCCCCCTTCTGTCGGGAAAAACTGGCCTGAGAAGGTCCAATACCAACTGGACCAACTGTTCACTGGCAATGTCCTGGGCAATGTCCAGGGGCTACTTGGATACCCTCAACAGGTATCTTAGGAGATGTGCAGAATCCCCAAATAGTCTCTTCTTCCATTCTTTCAGACTTAGATACTTTCTACTTCTTTGACTCTCATGCTTCCATTCAGGATTCTCTTTCTTCTTTCTTTTTCTCGTCCTGAATGGCGGCCACATCACCCTGTTGACAGTAACCAAGTCAAGCAATCCATACACACCGGGCCTCACTCCTCCTCCCAGCTGTCTCCCCTCTCTTCCCTCTTATCTCCTTTCATATACAATGTTGTCTCTCTTCTGATAACCCACATTTGCACCTCCCTTCCTGTTGTATGAACCCTTATCTTCAGCCTCCCCTAGCTGCTCTCCCACTGACTGCACGCAAGAATCTCATCTGACAGTAAGAGAGAAAGGATGCCGAAACTATTTGTCTTTCACTAAGAGGAGAGAACAGAGGTCAAAAAAAAAAAAGAGGCCATAATGATTCTATCTGACGCTGCCTTCCTAATTACCTCAGCACCCACTTGTGGCTAACAATGTCACCAAGACCACGACAGGGCCATGGGCAGGCAGAGGCACAGACAAAGACTCTTGCTACTTTTTCACTGGGATTTAAAATCATCTCCTTATTAGACAAAGAAAACAAAGAATCGGGCCCATGGCAGCAGCTTTTCACCCCTAATCAGACCTGGTAGACTAGCTGTTCCTGCAAGAACTGAGCCTCTGTCAGGGATCTTCTACCTGCCACAGTTCCCCCTCTGTCCTGATAGCCAGCTGCTGTAGCCAGGGTTTTTATTCCACCTGCTCCAGGAAACATGAAGACCTTTCTTCTTCCTTGACAGTGCTGGAATTGTTAATGGTGGATAGACTCATTCTGCGCTATCCCTGAACATCTCCTCAATAAACCCCTCCATATTTTTCTTTTCTTCAGCAGGTTTCCTGGAGGTTGAAAGATGCATCTGTTATTGGTGAATCTCTCACTCTCCCTGTGTTTCTCAGATTGAGGCACCCTCGAATCAAGAGAGAATATTTCCTCTCTAAAGACCTGCCCTGTACTAAATTCCCACAACACACCACGTACAGGATACTCCGTGCAGTCACAGGAAACCCCCTACAACAGCCCAGCCTCTCTTGGCATCGCTCCTGCAGAGGAATGACCGGTTGCTTTAGCTTGCTTCCTCCTTGAGTCACCCTCTTTGTTTTCCCCTTTTGTCATTTGTCTCTGGGCAATTCACACTGAATGCTCTTCCTCTTGCAGTGCGATTTCCACTGCAGCCAAACTGCCCCTTACTCCCTGGCTCTCTCAGGGACAAGACTTTGCCCGCTTCCTTCCTCGATTCTCTCTAGTCAGACAGTGGACTCCCCTTTTTTTCCAAATTGCTTATGAAAAAGCAAAATTTTCTGGCAAAACCGCTGAAGAATCCTACTGCTATCCTTGAATTGTCAAAGGAAACCATCTCTTTTTGTCCGTGTTACTTCTCTTTTAACACGGTGTTAGTCTACAAGAGAACCTGCTCTTAAGAGATGAATTTCTTTCAGTCTTTACTAAAAGGCCTCTACAGAAACTTTCATGACATGACTTTCTTACCCTGCTGTCACTGAGTCCTTCAAACTGATGGATTAGGAAAAGCACCTTCACCAGACACTGTGCTGCACAGTATCACGTCTGTCAGTCTGTCTGCTATCGCTGCTGTGCTTCAGTTGTTCAGCCCCAAACAGCTACTCCGCGAGTCAGGACTGCTGCAGAGCTGCCGCCGTTACCCAGTGCAGGGGCTGAGTCTTCAGTTCTTCTCCGCCACAGCTGGCTCATCCACAGACCTTCTTCTCTGCTTCACACAGTTCTTCTCCGCCATGGCTGGCTCATCCACAGACCTTCTTCTCTGCTTCACACAGTCCTTCTCCACCACGGCTGGCTCATCCACACCTTACAGACCACCACAGACAGTCCTGTCCCACTCTTGCTCCATTCGCATGGGCAGGTGAATCTATCTGCTTCGGGTGGTTTTGCCCCATTC
>NW_010414041.1:86202-87130 GCF_000710305.1 Buceros rhinoceros silvestris
TCCTACACGCGACAGTTAGTCAGGGTACAGTTTGACTGACTTTGAAAGCAAAAGCAGGTTAAGCTGCTCCCCTTGTTCCTGCTTCTAGGAGCCCTTCACATCCACCTGCCATGCTCCCCCACCTCCCACAAATTCTGTCAACACATCTCGTTGTCTGACCACCCTGGGAACAAATCCTGGCTAAAAGTAATGCTGAAAGATAACCAAGTGTCCTGGGGCTGTTGAACCACAGCAAGTATGTGGGAACAAGGAGCTCTGAGGGAGAGGAGGGATACGCAGGAGTTTCTTAAACTGGTGTCTCCACTGAAGCAGATGCTTCATTAGACAATCCATGTCACAAAGGCTCTGAGGGGTAAGTTCCTCCACAGGGAACTCCAGCTCATTCCACTGTGGCCGTATTTTGACTTGCTACGTTTACACCTCCAGCATGCATTCCCCCGCGGTAGTCAGGACGTTTCACACATGTACCTCAACATCTTTTTTTAGTTCTGTCTTCTTACGGTTTTACTTCTAACGTTTCAGAGTGGCTGTCCTTTCCTCTCTGTTTACTCATGACCTGTATTTTCGCAGGAGCGCGTTCCAGTGCCCTGCGCCTGCTTTAGTCAGTTATTTCGTTGTGCCTTCTCTTTTCTTTTTTAATCCTTTTGGATAACTGACACACATTTTTTCCAGTGTCGTCTGTGATATTCGTACTCTAAATAATAGCATTTTTCAATTTTTTATGCATCCTCTTTTTTTTTTAATCATTCCTCTTTCTGATATTAAACTCTAAGTAGAGTAAACAGAGAAATTGGAGGTAAGGATTCATTAAACAGGAATGTTAAATATGATATTATAACCAATATAGAGAGGTCACTAGGTAAGTCAAGTACATAGATGGTCATTCACCAGGAATCTTTCTTCCTCCCCCATCATGCTCCTCTTTCCC
>NW_010414041.1:87226-101720 GCF_000710305.1 Buceros rhinoceros silvestris
TCCCTAATAGACACCAATACGATGACATGTATGCAGTATCTTCAAAAATAAAATTGAAGGACTTGGCTATGAAAACGTTCTGCTAATTTCTGACAAACCTTTTTGTTTATAGCCTCGCATGGGCCTCCTTCGCCTGCTGTATGGCTGCAGCTGTCACCACTATTAACAAATACACAAAAACTATTTTGGAATTCAAGCACAAAAGAAAAATGCTGGAGAGGAGTTTAAAGATTAAATACACGTTTCCTGACCATGCAGCTCCAGAGAAAGCTTGCAATGTTTATGTGAACTCCTTTCACCACTGTGCAGAGGACCCTGCACACCCAATAAAAGGCTTGCGTCACCTGGCCACTATTTCAGTTCTGTAAATTTGAACTGTATCTCAAGGCATCCTGTAAATCATACTACTAGATCAGAATGAAACAGTGTTAATTAATAAAGGTGTGTGTTTGTGTACCAGTAGTTATGTTTCTTAATAAAGAAATGGTATTTCCAAGGATGTTTCAAGGAAGTCTTAGTACTGGAAAAGGAGATTTGGGTGTCTCAGTTCAGAAAAAGACAGTGACACAGGTCCTCCACCGCTCTGGTTTTTAATCACTGTCTAATGCTAATAGAAAGTATGTCAGTATGTTAGAATTTCAGAGCATTATGAATTTCCACTCTAATTTTTTATTGAAAAGATTGTAAAAAATGCCCTTCCAAACCCAAACCCCGTGAAGAGCGGGGCTGCAAATAAGGCAACCCACGTTGCAGTGCATGGCTTGAATAATTTGTTTATTATTAAAGCTACAATTTCTCCAGGAAAATCTGTGTATTCCAGCTTATCATTCAATAGTTCCACCATACACGTAGTGGTAGGATTTGCTGTGGCAGAGAAGCTAATGGGGGAAGAGGTTTACGATGTAAATACTACTCATTAAACATGGCTAGGAAGGCAAACAGAAACCTGGGAGGTTCCTGGCCATAGACAGCACACCACTCACCTGTGAAATTCTCCAGGCATCGTTCTGACCACAGAAAGAATAAAAATTTGATTATTAAACACAAAGAATACTCTACAATCACATTACAGACGGGAAAGAAGAAATGATTACTAACCTCACGGATCAGGAACATGCAGCTGCTCTCCTCTGAGGATCAACGTGGAGCTTCCCCAGGGACCTGAGCCACGTGTTCCTGCTCCGTTGGACACTGGTTCTTCTTCACTGTTGTGTGAATCCTCCTGCTAATGAGCCCGCTAGGAAATGCACTGGTGAATGCTGGGTGGCAGAGGTCCCACGCAGCATGCTCAGCAGATCTGGGCTTTAGGAACGGCACTACACAGGTTTTTTTCAGGCAAAACATTTCTAACATAAATATATCCCGCATTTGTTACGCCTGCAGGATCCATGGGAGGTCACTTCATGGCCGGTGGTCAGGCGGAGCTGATAGAAGAGTAGCAGAGTTAAAAGCAATGAGCAATGAAGGAAACCATGGGCCATGAGTGGCAAGAGTGGACAACCGAGAGACAGTACGGGGAGGTAACAATGCGACATGTAAGACAGTCTCCTCAGAAGGAAGGCGGTAGGTGGTGGGAACCCCACCGAGGGGTGGCAGGCACCTGTGCCCAGCCTTTACCTGCTGTGTAACTGTCCCTTGGGAGTGCTGTGACCTCAGGGCTGGCAGTTTGTGGGCAAGATGCAGCCAGGGGTGTCAGCCACTGCTTGGACTGTTGCTGGCTGTCACGCTTGCAGCCTGTGACACAGTTCTGGCTGGGGTAGACTGTGTCCTGCCAGCTGCCACTTGACCGCACAGAGCACTCTGGGACTCGCTACAGGATGTCAGCCAAACTCATCTGGTACCTTCAGCACAGTTTGTTTGATTATGTGGTTTACTCCGTCTAACTTGTCTGCAGTTCATGAATTTTCAGTGTTTTCAGCATTTGGTGTTCATCCAAATTTTCCCATCCAGTGGGAGCACTGACAGAATCACAGTCTCTGGCTGGGGGACTATCAAAATTACCTTGGCTGGAGACCAGCTGGAAGACTCACCTGTACCTGTAGACTCACACACAATTATAAGTCAAGTTAAAAGGTACCTCTTGGAGATTTCAAGTCCAGCCTTTCTTCTCAAAGCCAGACCAATTAGATGATGTTCCTCAGGGCTTTAAGCAGTTGAGCTTTGAATATATTCAAGAAGTGAGATTTCCTGACCTCACTGGCAACCTCTCTGAATACTTGACTACTGTAATTGTGGAAAAAATACTTCCCAACCTCTAATCAGAACTTCCTGTGTTCCTATTTGTGTCCATTACCATTTTGTCCTTCACTGTGCACATCTCAGGGGGGTCTGGCTCCTTCTCTATGTCACCCCGCTAGGCAGCTGCAGCCAGCAATAAGAATTCCCCTTTCCTCTGTAGAAAAGTCTGTCTTTACTCAGTTATTCAAACCGCAACCTTCCATTCGGCAGATGAAAAAAGCAGTTGCTAGAGAGTTTGGTATCCACTCCAGCAGAAGCAGACAATCCACTCCAGCAGAAGCAGACAATCCCGTGACCAGAACACAGGACCTTGATTCCTCCCGCTTGTTTCCCATGATTCGCTGAGATACGTTTCTGACATCCCTGCTAGAGGGATTGTTCCCAGTGCTGCCTGACTTGCTGCTTTTCTTCCTTTCTAATAGATGTGGCCTCTTTGCAATCGATTTTTACCCAGATCATGTTGTTCCTGAGTGCCACTGATGAAGTTCCACCTCATCCAGGAACATACTTTGTGCCTACAAGATCTTCCAAAGATCTACTTTAAGCCGCTCAGTTTTTTCCTCAGTCTGCCGTTTACGGACACAGACCGGCAGTCTCTACCATAGGCTCTGTCCTCAGCTCTGTTTCACACAGTGTTTGCACACATACAAAGTGCTGTGTGAATTTAAATAATCATGCAGTAGGGGCCCCATCCTGATCAACTGCTAAATCTCAGATGGTCTGGTGCTGTCACATGCTAAGCACTCAAGAAGGTGTGTGTCTTCTGCTGGGGTCTGCTAAACGAATTCACCCGGCGAAACAAGAACTTCTGATCCCTATTGGCAACTCATGATTTCACAGTCTGGCCCTTATTCCAACTCCTGACCACCAGTGTGTAGACATCGATGATTCTGGGGTAAGTCCCGCAACCACATTATATGAAAGCAGGACCCAAACAAACAAACAAAACCCCAACTTATCAAAACCTGTGGCATTTTTATTCCAGTTAATGTGACCCAATCAATCTTGGAGGCAGTGGCATCTCAGTAAACTTCAGATTCCTGTAGCAGATACACAGATCTACAGTGGTGGTGATTACCTAGAGTCCAGTGAAAGTTCATGGAGAGACGGGCACTCCCAGCATGCAATTTCTGTTTTCCTAAGCTGTATGTCAGATAAATCACGGGTTACAGACCCCTACAGGGTCTTTCTGCTTCAGAAGGAGACCTGGGAGGTTAGCTCTGGGTAGGCTTTACCTAGGACGTCTGAAATTAGACAACCGTCTCCTCACTTCTAAGACTACCCAATCTTAGCATTCTTCCTTTCTTCAAGGGCCCTTGAGTCCAGCAATGTCAACTTCCTTGGCCAACAGCAAGAAAAAGTTTATTCCAGCACAGAAAGCAAATTGAAGACAGTGCAGCTGCATCTCACATTAGAAGAGAATAATGTGCCCTTTAGGCATGTGGAAAGCTTTAAAAAAGTTAAAGGAGCTGTAGCCGAATAGCTTTTTCCTACAGGTCCATCTGCAGGCCTCGTTCTGTCCTTCTTTATAAAAGCTGGTATTACTAAGGAACGCCCACAGGTTAAAAGACGGCTGAGGGAGGCTCACAGAAAATACCTCTTAATGAACTCCTAATATTTGCTTTAATTATCATACGGTTTTGTATGCAACATACATCCACAGGTATTTAGAGAGTGAGGCAGAGATGGAGAAATAACATAGAAACCTTCAGATTAAACAGTAGATTTCCCTCGTGGAAAAAATATTACTTAAAAAATACCCATGGAGAAACCTTGTTTCCAATATGAGAAAAACCCGCAGAATTATGGAAAAGTGTGACCCATTTAAAAGATCATCTAATCCTTCTTTCCCTCTAGGCAGGATAAACTAAAGCTACATTGCTTTTTTACAGATGTTTCTTTAATCTCTTCCTTAGAGCTCCTAAGGACAGCATTCTAAAATTTCTCTGTCAATTTATCTTCATGTTTCACTATTCTTAGCAGACAATTCTCTCGCTGGAAATCTCCTTTACAGTAACTTTAGCACATTGAGCTACCACAGCAGAAACAGAATGGCTTCGTTCCATCCTCTTGGCAGTACATTTAGGTATTAAAAAGTTGCTCAGATGTAACTTTCTTCTCCTTTCTAGATTAAAATGCATCTGTTAAAAATGTCTTGCAGGTCACAGGAGTTATTTTACCTTTGTCACTCACTGCTTTTCATTTTGGTTTCTTGAACTGTTCCACATTTTAGAAGTGAAATATTAAAAAACAATAAAGAGACATCAGCTGGTTCATGTTTATTTAAGCCTCCTGCTTTATTCCATAACGAGAAGCAGAAATCACTGACATTTGAAACATAAACTCTTTTCAGGTCAAAAGTGGAGAAAAGAACTGAACAACATTAATTTTCCTCTTTTGTCTTCAGCCTTTCCCTGATACCTGAGGCAACAATGGCAAAAAACAGCTCGGGGAAGAAGGTGCGAATGTAAACCGCGGCTCTGGGTATAGGGTTGGCCATAAGTACCTCCTGCTTCTTACTGCTCACTGTGCGCAGGACTTCCTCCGCCACCTCCACGGGGTGCACACCGTACGCCACCTTTCTGAAAAAGACTGTGAAGCAGAGAGGAGTGAGACTGCAGACAGACACGTCGAGGGAATAGTGGTGCCTAGCGCCTCACTCAAATTGGTTTAACTTCCACACACTTTCCATCCCTCAACCCTTCCCTTTCCCTCATCACCATGTCCCTAAGACCTTTTTACAATTTTGAAGTAAAATCCTCACAGTTCCTAAGACAAAGAGCAACTTGAGTGCAGTGGAACTCTCCCTTGGGACCTTGCATGCTCTCCTTTACCACATTCTCCATGCCCTGGTGTGTTTATCTTCTCACATCATGTCTCTTTCCATGTTCCTTCTCTTTTCACCAGGCTCATCTGACCTCTCCAGTCTCTCTTTTCTCTTGCTCCCCAAACCTGTTCAACCTTACTGTCATTTCCATTCTTCTCCCTGGGAAGAGCCTCCATACTGCTATATGGACCTCATCTCAATGGGTCTCTGGATGCATCAAGCCTTACATTTCCAAATAGATGCCTCCCAGTTGCCAGGTGCTGGTTGACGATGATACGAACAGATGAAGGTCGGATTCACAGTGCTGACAGAAATGTTGAATTCTTCCATTTCAGCTCTAAGACAATCAAAAAAGCCCACAGCAGCATGCTTGGAAGCAGCATCTAAAGGAAAGAAAACAAGCCCATATATGTCTGTCTGGATACATAAATTCATGGATATAGAGGTACAACAGCTCCACATAACATGCATGCTTGGAAAAATAAGAATGGGTTGCTTAGCCAAAAGGCAAAAGAACAGTGAATTATTTCGCCCAGTTAAATTATCGTACAATGTATTTAAAACAAACAAAAGAAAATTATTTGTACAGGGACGCAGTCAGTCTCCCCACACACGTCAAAGAGCATGTGTCTGGAGTTCCCAATCGGAAATACTAAGTCCTGGGTTAAGGAATAATACTTCTGATATCTCTACAGTTTAAAAATGTCTTTGGTGGATGGACAGCTGTCCCTAAGACGAGTCTCCATACCACAGTTTGTGGCACATCAATTAAAAGCAGAGACACTCATGTCCGTTTCTGGAATGCTTTGTAAACCAATTAAACCTTTGTCCTGCAGCAGCAAGCCAAGATGCTTCTAATCTTAAAGTCCAGGTTAAAGTAACTGAATGTTAAGAGGTTTTTTAACTGCTCTTAGTGCTCATTTATAGAGAATGGTAATAAAGAAGGATGACAGTATGTGAACCTTGACCAAAGCCCACAGCGATGTGTTAACTGGTCCACCTTACCCTTGATTTGGTTTGCAGTAAAAATCAACCTGTGCATAATATAAACTAAAAAACAGCCGGTGGCCTCCAGGAAAGAAGTTTCTCCGTTCATTAGTTTTGACAGCTTCATTTCATGCAACACAGATGTCGGTAGAAGCGCTGTAACAATTGACTGTTAGCTCTTCCTTTACTCATGTTCTCATACACGTACAATGTATCTGACACAACCCGCTGTTTCCTGGACGGAAACCATTCCAGATGTCCCATCAATGTGTTGTTTCTCTTCTGAGCCTTTTTTGTATTTCTTACACTTCTTTTGAGACGGGGACCAGAACTGCATGCAGGTCAAGATGTGGGCACTGCACAGATCTGTACAAACCAGGATGTTATTTTTTTTCTCTACTGCTTTTCTTACAGTTTCTGTCACTATATTTTGCTTTCATGGAATGACAAGTCAAATCCTGAGGTCTTGCAGACCTTTTAATTCAGAGCCCATCATCAACTCTGACCTCCTGTCACAGTCTAAAACATCTGTTTACATCTGTTCTATATTTCCTGTCACTAACTTTGTGTTTTATTAATGCGAAGTCTTTCATCATAATTCAAGGCAGCTTAGTTTCACAAGGAGCTTTGGCTGAAAGACCTTCTTGAACATCGTCTGGAAACCCAGGCAGAATACAGTGATGACATCTTCTTTTAACCTCCCACCGACAAAGCTATTGTGTGCATGAGGCTCCTCTTACAAAGCAGTGGGCAGTATCACCAGTATGTCACACCTGTACACTACTGGATCTTCACCATGGTTTCTACCGATACGGCTGGTGCAGATGTTAGACCTACAAGTTCACTGTTTCCTGAATGTCTCCTAAGATCATAACCCTCCCCACCGTCACATCCCCCCACCCTCTTCCTGTCACATTTGATATCCTCATGTCCTCGAGTACCTTAGGCAGTAGTTATACATCAAAGACAGTATTTAACTACTTCTTCTTAAGTTCCACCTATATGAGAAGGTTTTCAGCATGCAGTGCGTTAATAGTTTATTGAATTAGAGTGCAGACTAGCCCTTCCACGAACCTGCTGTCCGTGCACGGAACACTCGCAATTTAAGCACTAGAATGTACATTTTTGCTATGCATAACTTACAGGCTGCTCGGAATGGGATTCCAATTTTTCCTTGGATACTATTAATTAGAACAATTTGGCCAGTTCTTCTTGAAATCATGTTGGGAAGAATGGCTGAAAAAAATACGTGACAGAAGAAGCCACATAAGGAAAAGAGCTCCATGAATTTACTGAGAAGAAGTGACAGCTGAAGTGCAGATAGGACGATTTTAATGAAGCTTTTCCAATAAGGCAAGCAGAAGTACCACAAAATCCAGTAGCTGGAGATAGAGTGTCTTTAGACTTCACTTGGACTCTACTTGCAGATTTGGGTGCAGTATTGTCACATTTAACTGCCAGCCTGTCTGTACCCTTGCAGGGGATTTGAAAACAATGGTCTTTGTAACAAGCAGCAAATACGTCAATAAAAGCCTCACACACACAAAATGCAATGAGTGGACATTTAAAAATGTCTATCGTTCAAACACCTGCTTATACATTTCAGGACCAAGCTGGTTCCAAACCCAGGCACTCTGATTTTGGTCTTCACCTCAGTTTCAGTCTGTTGACTTTCACAGAACTGTTTTTGGTTATAGCGAAGAAGACAAAAACAAGTACAAATGAAACAGTGTAATGTCAATGACTTGGATCTTGAGCTTAAAGTGGCAACAGCAAAAAAGGAAGAAGGATTAAAATACCTTTGGTTAATGTTATAGGTCCAAAATAGTTGGCATCCATTATCTTTTTATCAAGTTCCAAGGAAATGCTCTGCACCGCTCCTTTCACCTTCATGCTTGCATTGTTGATCAGGATGTCCACACAGCCATAGCAGTTCAGGATTTCCTTAGCTACATCCTGAATGCAGTTTATGTCTGAGATGTCCAGCAGAATAAGCTTCGGTGTGTATGTCTAATACAGAAAAGACTCATTTCAAGGATACTTGTTATACAAAAGTCTGTTCCTGTTCACTTGTCCTGTAGATTAATTTACCTCGATATCTGAAGACAGTTTTATCATTTGCATAAAAAATTTTATTTGTTCTTTTAACCCACTCTAAAAAGAAAGTAGTTTAGCAGTGGATACTCAGAGACTCTGAAGTTCAGGTGAAGCAGCACAACACTGGAAGGGTAAGCTGGCTAGCTCTACCCTCTCGGGTTTTGTCTCTTTTATAATCGGTGGAGACAGATAACAGACACAGGGGTGACTCCTATCGCTCCAGGCTGTGGTCCTTCTGTAAGCAGCCCTCTGGAGGACTTTGCTGACCACGGAGTCGAGGGTGTAGTGCTCTGACAGGTAATTTACATAGACACGGGGTGCAGTGGGAAGGAAGGAATGGTTTGTTCAGCTACAGGTCATCCAATAGAGTTTACATTTGTACAATGTCTGCAAAGATGTAGATTTTACCAGCTCTGGGACAGAGGCAGAAACTCCAAGTATCTTCTCTTACTATATTACTACAATGATGTAATGCAGATCCCACAGTCATACTTGATAGTTTTTTCCTAGTTGAGTCTGCACAGACTGGCACAAACACACTACTTTTATTGTTATTTATGGAGATGAATGAAGCTCACTGCAAAAAAAAAAGGGTCAAATGCAAATATTTTTTGGCTGTAGAATTTGTGTGATGCCTTCAGGCACACCTGTGACCTGAACCAAGTCAGCTGCCTGCTGGTCACAGAAGGAAAGCTCTCCATGGGCAGCCAAGAAACACCTTCCAAAGACCAGGCAGCAGGGGCAGCCTTGCCTGTCTACTTGCGGGGTGACCCAGTCAGCGGTACCGAGGAAAGGGCACTCTTACTCCTACGCTCCTGTGCCCTTCCGGCCAGGACTTCTCCCAAAGTAGTTGAGAAACTAAAAATTAATTCAATCTTTAGATCCATCAACCACTCCTTGAGCACTCCAGTCCTGTGAAAAACAGATGGTGGCTCCTGGGATTAAATGAAGCGCTTTGGATCTCTTTCACCTAAATTAACGGGCAAATTCCTCTGCCTGCCATTTCTAGTTGGGTGGCCTGTTCCAAACGCGGGACCACTCAGCTGCTCTACAGTAACCGCCTTGAACTAGCTCAAGGGAGCAGGATTTCTGCCTTGTACCTCTGCCATCATGCTCTGAAGATCTTCAGAGGTGTTTCTCTCTCTCTGTCTGGATGGTGTTGGGTGTGTTATCTGTGTGACCAAACCCACCATCAGTGAATGATGTTTCATGCACCTTGTTTTAATGGATTTAAAAGCTCTTTGTGACCCTGAACAAGGAGTTTAGCTCAAGCTGTGAATTTCCAAAGCAAGGTGAGGAAATACTTACCACACTGGGGTCTGCCACACTAATTAAAGCGTCATACAAGGCTTCCAACTTTTCCCATGTCCTGCCACACAGCACAAGCCTTGCTCCTCCTGCGTGAAACACCCGAGAACATTCTAGGAGAGAAACACATTCAGAAGAAATCATAACAATAAAACCAATTTGATTTTAATTTGCTTGAAATGGAATGCTGCTTTTGCTAATGATGTTCAATCTCTGCTTTAAATTTCATTAATTTTGAAAGAATAAATATATATGAGCAAAAAGAAAGTGTTACATGCAATAATATATATGTGAGTAATAAAGGAAAATTTAATACAACGGAATAATTCACAGTTTATGGTACAGCACAATGGTACTGCACAGTCACGGAATTTAGCAGAAACTTAATCAAGGAAAGGACAATGTGCCCGTTAAAGGATGATGGGTTTGAGTTAGAAGAATTGTTCTCGTTATCTTTCCTCCTTAAGTCTCTCCACCTCCAGACACACTTGCTGTGAAGAAAAATATATATAAAAACATATGCTTCAAGTTGTTAAAATACCAACTGTGTCTTTTGCAAAACTTCCTGTCTACTGCAATCCGAAGGACAAAAGCTAACCCCAGAAAACAGCAGAACGAGCTCCGTATGCTCCCTGCACGAAACTCCTGGCAACACGAAACTCTTCTACAACGCTGAGAAAGAGCAATGCAGAGGGACTCACCACCCGCTGGCCCGCAGATGGAGCACTATGAGAGGCCTCTCTCCTACAGACCCTCCCTCCACACACAGCCCTTCCCAAGGCCTTTATTTCCTGAGTATTAGACATTCCCAGGAGTCAGCAGAGGCACCAGGGTCCAGCTTGAGGTGCCTCATGTTCTGCTGCGTTCCCCGAGATGTTCCTGGGCACGCTGGGCTAGCTCTGCGTTTTCTCCCTATGTTCAGGGATATTCTGAGATAGGGGTTCACCCCACCTTCACTGAGGTCTCTGGGGAGGATGATTCTCCCTTTCTGATGCAAGTGAACGATGATTGTGCACTTCTGGAAGGGGGGAATCACATAAAAAGAGGACCTCTTAGGTGGTGTTACCCATCACCCCAGGTGGCTACAGGCACTGGCTACAGGACTGCAGCCAAGTCATTAGTTTAGGTCTTCCTGGGGGCATGTGATCAGCTCAATCCAGATTACAAAATACCAGGCTGGAGCACCTTGACAGCCTGTGTCTGGTGTATTGTCTTCTCTAGATGGCGTTGAGGGAGAATATATTCCTCACTGTCCATCAGTTTGACCAAAGAAAGGCATTTAAAAACACGGAGCGTAGATCTCTCATGGGCATCTTTTAGGAATTCATTGTGAGTTCATTCTCTCTGCCTGCTAGGGGTTGCAACAGGGTGCATGTGCTAGCTCAGGTGAACTCCAACTGTGGCTCTCAGCCCAGGACTCAGTCAAGGTTGTCCTCCTGCCCAGGAAAAGCACACAACTGCCTGCCTGTTTCTTCTTGGAAGAGATAGTATCTTGCAGGTAGGCCTGAGGATGCCACTGATGATGTACCTACTGTGCCCCAAATCAGAGGTTAGTTGAGAATTAGTTGACAGTGTGCTGGTGGGATTGGAAATCAAGAGGGTTTTGTTTGTTTGTTTGTTTGTTTGTTTTTGGTTTTTTTGCTTTTGGTTGGTTGGTTGGTTGGTTTGGTTTGGTTCCTGATCAGATCTTCCAGAATGCTTTCAGCCCAGGAGCTCTCATATTTGGTCCCTAAATCAAATCTGAATGACAGTTACATATTCAGCATGGGAAGAACAGAAGTATGGTCTTACACTTACCCTTACGCCTTTCCAGGCTGTTTGACTTGTCTTGGCTCCTGGGGCCTTTGTTGACTGGGCAACAGCACAACCCCAGTACAACCCCGGCTGTCTGTCCCCCAGAAAGCCGATTTTATACCCATCGGCAAATCCAGTTACCCCATTCGTTTTTATGTATTAGTTTTCTTAAATGCCCATGTTAGACTCCCAAGAGCTGTATGGAAGCATTTTGGGATCCACTCTCCTATTCTTGCAAACTCGTACAGCTGGAATCTTTTATTTACGTAATATTTTTCTTTATTTACAACACTAATTTTAGGAATGTCTTTCATTTTCTTTTCTGTAGCATAGAAAGAATTTTGATTTAAAGCCCAAAAGATTATTTGCCAGTACTAAAACCGCTACACCAGTATTTTTCCAATAAACACGACAGTTGGGTCAACCTTGTGAATAAAACGTGGCTACTGTATGAACAGCAACAAAAAGGGACAAGGGAAACCAGCGATGTTCTCCTCTTGAAATTTCTGAGTTATAGCACTGAGAAGAAACAGCAATCAGGTTTAAATAACAACCATAATCCATTGCAAACATCTTCATTCATCATTTTTTTCCTCTTTTTTAAACTTTGATGAATTGTTATCTTTAGTCCGGAAATTCTGGCATGTGGGAAAAGGACTTTGGCTGTTGCCTAGGAGCTGAAACACGCAGCAGCTGGCCAGACAGCTGGTATTACACAGCTCTGGATGAATGACCATCAGGATGCATGAGTGGGCTGCGCAGCAAATTCTGCATGATTTGGAACCGTTCAAGCATGCAAATAACTTCTCAGTATCACCCTATGGGATCTTGGCAATAGGTATTTTTAAGGTAACAGAATAAAATTGCATCTATGTGGAAAAGGATGAGGGGGAGTGGGGGGGGAGGCGATTTGTGATCACCTTTATAACCTCAAGGGACAGGCAGGAGATAGTGAAAAAAAAAAGATTAAGAAAGTTTAACAGGAAATTGAGCTTAGGAAAACTTCCCCCAGGGGTCATGCAGTGCTGGAGAAATGTTCAATAAATGTTCTTTATCCTTGGGAGTTTCCAAGATTTGACCTGAAGCCACAGCCAACCAGGTCTAGCACAGCTGATATTCCTGCTCCAAGCAGAACTTTTCTCTAGGAACCTGCAGGCATCCAGTGATTCTACCAGACACCCCATCTCAGCTGGAGGACTCTAGAGCATCCCTCTCCAAAGAAAAATACTGGAATATAAACAGTCAGAGAAAATGCATGCTACTATTATCTTCAGCTGAAACGGAAGGGTGCCAAGGAAAGAGGAAGACTAGGTGGGATGTGAGCGTCCGAGTGTCTTCACACCTGGTCCTCACAGGCTCTGATAAAGAGCAGTGTGTGTTTCCATTGCCGGTCCCTGCTCCACTCTGCTAAAAAGAAGCTCTCCTCCTCCCCATCTATTTTCTGCTTGGGTGTGCAAGGTTTCCAACCACAGCAAGTTCTAATTGAAAATGCCAACAGGCAGCCTCAGGCTACGCTTGCCTTGCCACGCGCTTGCGTCTACTGTCCCCCCGGTGATGCCTAGAGCAGGACAGTGCACGGGCAATACCTGACCCCGTACCTTTAACCCGGCAGCACCACGCAGGCAGGAAATATGAAGCACATGCTCAGTAGCTGGCCACCCAGGCAATCAGCTCGTATAAACAGATAAATTATCAGCCCCTCCTTCCCTCCACCCACTGAACCCAGCACCACTCATAGCCAGGCAGCCCAGCTGGAGGTCCTGGAGGATGTCCAGGGAAGAGGAGGAACACGGTGAGAGAGGGGGCACAGATATGAACACTGCTGTTTACGGGGAGCAGGAAATGTTGAAATCTTTAAGGGCTGAAGAGGAACATGTAAAGGGTAAGGTGACACCTGCTCATGCTGACTCGCCGCTACCCTGCAGCGACAGCCCATGTAATGAGATCTCCTAGGAGCAGCACACTAAAAATAGCACTTAATGTGCTTACAAAACCTCTCATTCAACTGAATTAAATAAATGCAAAGCTCTGCAGCCCCTGAAAGCTTAACAGCAATTCCTGTGGCTGAGACTAAAAATGTACATTTAAACTTCACAGGATTTGTTTAAAATTGTATTTCTGAACTTCTGCTTCATCCAGGCACTACAAGGCAACGTGTGCACATTTTATCACCGAGAGGGTGGTTCTCTGGCTGTTTCTGCGCTTGGACACTGAGAAGAAATGAGACAACTCACCCTTGCCCAGTCCAGAGATGGCATCCGTGATCACCACCACCTTGTTCTGCACAGCTGACTTGGACAACAGCCACCTGACTGACTGGTAAAGATAGAGAATTCCACTGACCCCTAAGAGAAGCAAGGGTAGAGCAAGTACAGCAAGAACACCCATCTCTGCAGGAGACAAAAGACCATATGACAGCAATCACAACGTGCACTCCCTGGTTGTTTTTCAAGTTATTCTTATCTAAAAAAGCACTGTTGTCACGTAGGGAAAAGCCAGGAACTAGCATGCCAAACTGAAGCAGTGGGAAGCTCGTTTTCCAATCAGTGGCTTCACACTATTATTGGATAATCTGGGGAATGCTGATTGGTTTTCTGTTTCCCTCAGCATTGCATGGTCTAACCAAACCTGGATTCCTTTTATTCAAAATTACTCTATGTTGGCAAAAACAGAATTTTAGTAAAAATATTGCCTTGAGACAAAACACAGGCCAGAACAGAACACTGAACTTCTAATTATGTTGCAATTAGAGGAAAACAGATTAAAAGCTTTTTTTATCTTAATTTCAGATAAAACCCATAACAGAAGTGTTTTCTGTTCTAAAAGATAGAGAAAATAGAATCACTTACTATGGCTATGAAGGCTCCAGGAACAGATAAAACTTTATTTTGTATTTTTATAAATTTTTGTGTTACAGGTTTAATGAAAGTCCTTTAGCAATTTCTTAGAGCCTTGCCCTGGCAGAGGCTGCTTGCCCTGAGCGAGGATGGCTGTGCCCAGCCATGTGACAGGGATACTTCACGAGTAAATATAGCATCTGCAGGGTGGTTCCATGCCTGACCTATCAGTCTCACAGGCGGGTCAGTCACGTCAAATCTTTTATTGTGGTATCAATTCAGCCGCACAAAGGAAAGCCCATCCTCCTGTCCTGCCTTCAGCGGCAGCTGGTGATGGGACTGACTCCGTGTCTTGTCAAAGCGTGACAAGCTGAGCCTGGCACGGGCAGTGCCGGGCCGGTGGTCC
>NW_010414041.1:101746-102846 GCF_000710305.1 Buceros rhinoceros silvestris
GTGTCCTGCCTTCAGCGGCAGCTGGTGATGGGACTGACTCCGTGTCTTGTCAAAGCGTGACAAGCTGAGCCTGGCACGGGCAGTGCCGGGCCGGTGGTCCCTCGCCAGCAGCGGCAATATTGTGTCCCTGGGCTGAGCTGCACGTCTCAGCTCAGCGCTGAGCTCGTACCCTGCCAAGGGGCTGGTGGGGAAGATGGAGTGGAGAGCTGGTCTGTCTGGAACAAAACCAGCCAGGGATGACCAGAGGTGTGGGATCGAGTATCAGAGGGGTTAAAACCTGTGAAGAAATTTCAGCACAGGCAAGAAGCTGCTTCTGCCACTCACCAGCCCCCCTCAGATTAAGCTAAAGACGCCCAGGTTCTCTGTGGATAAACAGCAGCAGCGCACACCCACCATCGATCGCCTCGATGGCCTCAGGGGATGGCAGCCTTGGAGCTCCAGCAGCAGCTTTAGCTGATCCCCAAACGCGGTGAAGCAATGGCCTGTTAAAGCAGGCCCAGCCTGCCCCCAACAGAGGGTGAAGCGTGGTGGGGACGGATTTGGAGAGCCAGCCCTTCCTGAAGCGAAGGGCACGGAGTGAAGGTGTCTCCCAGACAAGCTGTCTTCCCTCCCAGCTCGCTTTCTGTCCTCTCTCCTCTGCAATGCTGGAACATGTCCGTGGGCTGGGCAGAAGGAGAGGGAGGGGAGGAGAGGCAAACGGTTGTGGAACCAGGCATGGAATAACCCAAGGCCTTTGAGGCCATGAAGCGTTGTCCAGGCTGTCACCACGGCTTCCTTGGAGATGCTTTAAGCCCAACTGCACTGTGTCCTAAGCCACCAGGTCAGGTGGACCCCGCTGCAGCAGTTGCCTCGGACTAAAGGATCTCAGCAGGTCTCTTCCTACGCCAAGGATTCTGAGGTTGTGTGAACGGAGGAGAGCAACATCTGACATGAGCAAATCTTACATTTCTGGTCTCCTCACTGGAGAAGAGTGCTTAAGCAGGACTTGTCGTCCAAAATGCACATTACTAGTGCCAACCATCTTTGTGTGCGGGACTGGGACTACAGCCCATGCTGTAGTTGGCTGCATGGTCCTTCTTTGCCCTGCTGTTCCTCTTGCC
>NW_010414042.1:0-8065 GCF_000710305.1 Buceros rhinoceros silvestris
GTGAGGGGGCTGCCGGCCCGGCCCGGCGCGCTGCCGCTGAGGGGACTGCCCGCAGCCTGTGGGCGCGTTAGGCTGGGGGTTATGATTTCTGTGGCTCTTCCCGGTTTACCCCCGCTCCTCGGCAAGTCTGGTTTCGCAGTGCGACAGGTTTCGTGCGCTTTGGTTGGCAGTACGCTCCCTGCGAGCCGTGCTCGGTGCGTGCTGGGGCACGCAGTTACCTGCCGAGCACCTCGGGGCGCGGCGTGGGTTGTCCGCTGCAGCCTCGGCTGTGCGTCATCCGCCTTTTTTTCCGAATCAGTCGGTAAAATAATCACCCGTGCCACAACTTTTTCTTGAAACTCGTAAGAGATTAGGAATGTTATTTCTAAACCCTTATGTGTGGATTTAATTTCTAATAGGCGTTCTAAGCAGAACGTGGAACTGTGTGATTGATTTAAAAAAAAAAAAGACTGGAGGCACTGATTCTGTATCAGTTACTTCCAGTTACCTTGAAATAGAGCAGCTGTTGGTGTCCTGTTGCTGGTGGTCAGTTACCTAAAACTCATGATAATTCTTTAAACTGGTAACACTGAGGATAGTTAAAGAATGCATTAGTTTGTAAATTGTATTTTCTGTGATCTCCCTCCTGTGGAGCTTTACAGAAGTGTTTACAGTGTTTCCCGGACCATGATCTTCTCAAGCCCATGCAAGGAAACAGAGCTGACTTTACTCATCACTGAATTATGTCTCTAGTAAATGCCTTTTTTTTTCTTTGCTTCATTTTTTTAGCTTGTGGGCAGTTAATGATTTACCAGTTTTTAAACAGCTTCAGCAGCATCTCTCGTTACAGCAATGTGGATCTTTAAAATAGGAGCCATGGTAAAATCAGTCCCTGAGGTAATATTTAGGACTGGTAACTTCTGTGGAATAAATATAAGAGCCTTGAGTATTACAGCTGTAAAATGCTTGGGATGTAAGAAGCTGGAGTCTAGAATCTAACACAAGACAGGGTTTCACCTATCCTGGCCCAAATGTGCTTTCTTCCCTTGCACAGCCAGTTCAGAAGTGACTGAGGTCCCTAGTTTTCCGCCTCTCTAGCACTGCCTGTGATAGAGAATGAAATGAGAGGGCTTTCTCTTTTCTGTTTAAGATGATGCCATATCTGCTCTGTACCTGTTTATTACAACAGCTGGTGGCAACAGGTTTTCATCATTTAGTGGGAATGACTCCTGGGCTGGGCACTGCTCCCTTTATGACAGGTTTGTTTGCCAGTACTAATTTGCTACTTAATTATGGTTATTACTGAGCACTGGCTGGTATTTTGGGGTGTGAACCTGCAGAGAGAGATCTCTGTGTTTATCTTGGCTTCAGTTGCTGCTAAATGCACAGAAAGCTTGAAACTTGCTTAGAAATGTTAGTGAATAAAAACAGCTGCTCTGAGCTTTGCAGTAATATTTTTATTTTTTGAGATACAAACTCAAAAAAAAAAAAAGCCTCAGCTTCTCCACACGCAATTGAATGTATCGATGTTGAGCTCTGTAGCCCTGCATATTTGGTTTGCCCAAATTGCTGCATTTACTCACAGAATTCTTGGTTGATTAATGTGGCAGTAGAAATCCTGTGGGGTTTGATTGTGTATGGATTTCTGTGTTTTATATGCAGTAGCATTGATATTGGAGGACTCCAGACTTGGAATTTCACTTTCTCATTTCGTGAAAAATTTGTGTTGCATGAGTGTGTGCTTGTAAGGTCTCTCTCTTGCCTAGGTGGTTTGATAGAAGAATTTCTTTGATGTTGCACCCCAGGAGACTATGCATATATGCATTTTATAATATTTCAGATTTTGATATTGACCATCTAGAGTAAACTCTGTGTCCTTGTACATATTAGTACAGCAAACTCTCCTTTAGGTTGTAGCTCTTACAGGCCCAAAATGACATGCTTGTAGGTCTGACAGTGTCCAGTAGAAAAGCGATTTTCCTGTTACAACCTGCAGAGTTGCTCCTGGGACTTAGTAGTTTGGATCCCAGATGTGGGTGTGTGCTGGTTTTGGCTGCAGTAGAGTTAATTTTCTCCATAGTAGTCAGTATGGAGGTTTGTTTTGGATTTGTGCTGGAAACACTGTTGGTAACAGAGGGATGTTTTAGTTACTGCTGAGCAGTGCAGACACAGAGTCAAGGCCTTTTCTGCTCCTCACCCCACCCCGCCAGTGAGTAAGCTGGGAGCGCATGAGAATTTGGGAGGGGACACAGCTGGGACAGCTGAGCCCAAATGACCAAAGGGATATTCCAATATCATATGACATCATACTCAGCTTATAAAGCTGGAGGAAGATGTTTGAAGTGATGGGGTTTGTCTTCTCAAGTAACCATTACCTGCGATGGACTCCTGCTGTCCTGGACGTGGCTGAACACCTGCCTGCTGATGGGAAGCAGTGAATGTTTTGCTTTGCTTGCGTGCACAGTTTTTGCTTTACCTGTTAAACTGTCTTTATCTCAGTGTGTTTTCTCACTGTTACCCTTCTGATTCTCTTCCCCATGGCACTGAGGCGGGGGGGTGGCGGGTGGGCAAGCGGTGGTGCTTAGTTGCTGACTGGGGTTAAATCATGACAGTGTAGAGAGGATCCTTTCTCTTCCTCTGGAAAAGATGGACAGCCTTTGAAAAAGCATCACCAGTACTTCCTGCCTTTCTCTCTGAAGGAAAACTTCAAACCTTTGTGTAGAAGCCAGGAAGGAATAGAGAACCACAAGTAAATAAACAGTTTAGAGACTCTGTTTTATTCTGTGATATAAAAAATCGTTGCATTCCTTCCTCCCCACTGTTTAAGCGCAGCTTGCAACCTGACATCTGAAATAATCATTTTGTGTGACTTTTTATGGATCTTTTTGCTGGAAACACAAAATTCAGGATGTGAAGAACACCCATAAGAAACAGAGTTTTTTTCACCCTTTTTATCTGATGATCGAAGACAGAGATGAGTAGACAGAAAAAGAACATGTTCTGGGGAAAAATCCTGGACAAAGGAAAAAAAAAAAGTTGGTTTGAGTTTTGTTTTTTTAAATAAAAAAAAAGGAAAACTGTAAATAAAACAGGAAACTGTAGAAGGGTGATGGAGTTGGCCTAATGTAAACATACCTGAGATTCCTTATTTCTGAATTGCAATGTAAATGCTATTGCTGGAATTGTATGAAACAACTGATGTTGACTCTTCTTTTTCTGTTTCTTAGATACATTAACATCTATTTTACTACTTCTAAAAGTTGCTAACGTTTCTCTTGGTTTGGACAGGCTGCTGGTAAGTACACTGGATCCATCTTAATTAAGACAACATCTATTTTGTTACAGTCTTAATCAGGGATCTATAACTGAAGTTGTAATTACAGCTGTAAAGCTAGCAGTATTTGCAAGATGGGATAAATTTCCGCTGATGGGAGGAACTAGGATAATTTACTTGCAAATTCACTTTCCCTTGATAGCTGAGCTCTTTTCTATGTCTTTACCTTCCTACCCCAAGAGAAGCACTAAGGACTCTTTCATTTTTTTATATTTTAAAGCAAGCAAACAGAAATCTCTCAAAAACCAAATACCACCAACAACCAAAAAATACTTAAACCAACCAACCAAACCCCAAAACACATCAACAAAACCCAACTGAAAAAAAACCCCTCAATGTATCTACCAGGAACAGTCAGCAAAAACAAGGTGTGCAGGGTGGTCTAAGCATGCCTGGCAACCTTAAGATGAGCTAGAGATTCATCTTCTGTCCATGTAATTGGTACAGCAGGGGTAATAGAAAAATACAGATTTCCCCATGCTGTCCTAAGTCCTCCCTAGTCCTTGCCATAACTATACTTAGGTAATGTAGAAGGAAAGAAAATACCTCCTTTTTTTCCCCACCCTCTTGCATTAGAGAACATGGGTGAATCTTACATCAGTTCTTGCCCACCCTGCGTTAACTCTGCCCAGATTTTCATTGTCTACTATTCAAATGAATTTGCAGAAGTCAGTCTTGTGCTTTTTCCAGCTGTACAGCTCCACGTTCCTCATAGAGCTCTGTCTCAGTGTGCCTTGCCTGTATTGCAGGCAAAGACAAGCTTTCTATGGGAGAGCAAAAGTTCCTCAAGCATGAGGAGAACAAAATTTGATGCTGTATTAGATTTACTCCCAAGCTCTTTTGTAATAATTCCATTTCCTTGCAAGTTGGCTGTGTGGCTGAAGCTGAGGAGGTTAAGTGTAATATTACATCAGTTATGATGGAAGTAAGCCTTGGGTCCCCCTACCCAGGGGGAATCCTATTAATGACCTACTCTCTCGTTACTGCCATGAGAACAGTAGCTTGCCCATGCATAGTTATTCTTGGCAAAGATATAATGCCATCTTTTTGGTGAATAAGGTGCATTTTTAGCATAAATGTAGTTGTCATTATTTCTTTCCAGCAGTGCCTCTTTAAAAGAGTATGATCAGCACTTTAATGTTACCCCCATACCATTGCAATCCTTCAGGGTTAAGTGGCATAAAATGTAATTAAATGCCTAATGCTTTCTTACGAAACAAATTGGGCTTTATTTATTTGTCTCTAAATCAATAAAATGCTGGCTAACTGCATAGCTTGATAATGGTTGTAGTCTGCTTCCAGTATACATGGAAAATCCTTATCTGAAAAGTTCCCAGGACAATTAATGTTTGCAGATGTGGAACGACAGTAGGAATCAGATCCGATTTCCACTTCAGTTTCAACAATGTGTGTAACCTTTCTGAGATACAGATAGTCAGTTATTTGTGTATGCATTAAGCAGAACTTCTGGTACCTAAAGGATTGTTTTGTGACTTTAGACAGATCAGCACAATACAGTACAATGATTTGGAAAAAATTTCAGTAGAAGTTTATGACTGAATGGTGCTTAGTGAGAATTTTCAAAGTATCAGCTCATTTTTAGGTACTATAATTTTTAGTGTCCTGTTTCAAGTATACTGTGGGGTGAATGCTTAGTGCCTATTATGTATTAGTCTTCTTTAAAGTATCTCAAGCACCCAGAGAAGGGATTAATCAAATTGAGTCCCTTTTTTTTTTTAAATATTTTTCCTCTTAAAAGACCCATCATTCAGACTGTTTCCCAGGATCTCTGCAGGCAAGAGGCTATACTCGGTACACAGTAGTTATATTGGAAGGGAAGCAATCTTCTTTAACACTTGCTCTAAAGAGGAAAATGTGAAAGCTGAAAAACCATCTGTTTTCTGAAATTGTTCATGTGCTTGGACAGCTGGTTTTGAAAGGCAGAAGTGGTGTCAAAGAACTGTTAATTGCTTTTGAAAGAATCATAGCCAATTACTCAGCAGACCCTTCTTCACTAGCAGTTTGGGCTATGTAAAATGTGGCTAACTGCCTGTATATGCACTCCTTGGCCAGTCTAGTGATGTTGGTTTTAAGCAATTCGCTTTTACTCACATGGCAGCCTGATGTTAAATCTGGGCTAAAGAGAAGGAGCTGCCAGTAGAGGAGAAGTTAACTTCTTAAACCACACTCACACTGAATTCAGTGATTCACTTTCTCACCTGGACTCTCTAATACAAAGTCCATGCAGTGACACAAGGTGAAAGGCTGTGCAGAATTGCACATTCAAGTGCTCCGTTTTGATCTTGAACAGGAAATTTAGCAGTCTGTCAGCTGAGCAATCGTAACAGTCTGTCAGAAAAATCCGATGTTTCATCAAGGCGTAACTTGGTGTTACTTCTGCATGAGTGTGTAAGGCAAAGAAGGTGCCTGAGAGTTACTGCCTACCAGCTGTCATACACATTTATTAACCTGGCACAAGTCAACTGTAGTCAGTCCTGTGTTTGTAACCCTTCACCTACTAGTTTTTATTTTTTCAAGCGGTCTTTTTAATTGCAGGGAACAACTTCTGTGGGCAAGAATGGGCTGCCGGGATGTTCATGCTGCAACAGTACTGGCCTTCCTCAGTGGAACAGCCTCAGTAGCTGGTCTCCTTGCAGCAGTTCTGCTTCCAAACTGGAGGCAAATGAGACTGTACACATTCAACAAGAATGAGAGGAATTTAACTGTTTACACTGGACTCTGGATTAAGTGCGCTCGTTTTGATGGGAGCAGAGACTGTGTGATATATGACCCACAGTGGTACACGGCTGTCGATCAACTGGATTTGCGTGTTCTTCAGTTTGCCCTTCCACTGAGTATGTTTACTGCTGTCTCAGCTCTCTTTCTCTGCTTGATTGGCATGTGTAACACAGCCTTTGTGTCAACCGTGCCAAACATCAAATTGGCCAAATGCCTTGTAAACAGTGCGGGCTGCCATCTCGTGGCTGGCCTCCTGTTCCTGCTTGCATGTGCCATTTGTCTCACTCCATCAGTCTGGGTCATTTTTTATAACAACTATCTGAACAGAAAATATGAGCCTGTCTTTAGCTTTGACATCTCTGTCTTCATTGCCATCGCCAGTGCCGGCGGTCTGTTTTTCACTTCCGTTCTGCTGTTTCTGTGGTACTGTGCATGTAAAAGCCTACCTTCTCCGTTCTGGCAGCCCCTCTATTCCCACGCCCCTAGCATGCACAGCTACGCCTCTCAGCCGTATTCTACACGCTCTCGCCTCTCTGCCATGGAAATCGACATTCCTGTTGTGAGTCACGCATCTTAAGAAGACAAAGTCTTGGAAGCCAAGTTTTTGTGCTCATTCAAACCATGAAAATTGCAGGTTTGATTCTCTGCTGCCTCACACTGAGCATAATCATTTGCAAGGTCAAGTTTTCCAGGGTGCAAAGCAAGGGGACCCGAGTTCAGCAAGTCTATTGTTGTTCTCATGTGTTACTTCCTGACTAACTTCCTTTTTTTTTTTTTTTTTTTAAACCCTGAGCTCACTACAGACAAAATTGCTGCTAATGCTGGGACAGTACACTAACACTAGTACCTGTTCATCCTTCTGCTTTCTGAGATCAAAGCAGGCTTGAACCTCTTTGGTAAGCTGTTACTAGATTCTGATCCCATTGTAAGAGCTACGTGGCTGGACCTTCGCACCCACACATTATCCAGATGCAGGCAGTGGAACTGGGTGCAGGGGCTTCACCGGGTTTCTTGTTTGTCTAGGAACACATATTTTAAGAAGTGATGCCTGAAAAGGGTATTTGTCAGACTAATTCAGTTTTGTAGCACTATTCCTTGTTTTCCACTGCGCTCACTAACAGCTACCTGCCTGTGAACTTAGAATGTGTCAAATTACCCTTTATTTTCAAAGTAGCTATCAGAAGAAATAAAGCTGATTTAACTAGCAAGGTTATTCTGCACTGTAAGAGAATTTTGTGAATTCTGGAGGCTAGAAACATTTTTGTGAATTTTATTTCTAGTCTTTTTTAATAAGTTAGCAAATTCACTAGATCTATTGTGATTAAAATAAAAACCACTTGTATTTAAAAATTCTATTTAGAAGCTTGTATATTTTATTTGAAGGCCATCTTAAATGTGGGACTTCAAGTAGGTTTTAAAGTGCTACTCAGTTCTGGAGAGAAATGTCACTCACTGAAAAATGGATTAGGAAAACCATGAAGAATTCTGAAGTCTGTGACAGATTCTTTTGGAACACTGTAGACAAGCTATAACAACATCTCTGTAGGAAGGGGATTATAAACCCAGGGAGAGATTTTTAAATCTAGATTGTTGGGATTTTTAAGTGTGCATACAAGTAACAATGACCTTGTGTATTTTTCAGAGTTGATCTTTATGGTGGTTGCACTTTTCATGCTGTAATTTAATTATTGATTAAGAATTAATCTTTTCAGCCATGTTCTTCAACACCTTTCAGGTTGAGCTGTTATTTTAAAATCCAGTTATTTCCTATGCTGTTACCTCCAACAGGAAAGTTTCCCATTTCTGTTTCCCAACCTGGGATATCTTTAAATAATTTTTTTCCTTCTAAAATGCAGAGCAGGTCAGCCCTAAGGATCAAAGTTTTTCAGTATGGGCTTTGAAATTACACAGAAATTTGATGACAGTAAGTGGAAGAGTGTTACAACAAAGCCAAGTATTTGATTTGCTCAGATTTCAGCAAATGGAGATCTTGAGGTGTCATTCCAGTAGGGA
>NW_010414042.1:8146-11251 GCF_000710305.1 Buceros rhinoceros silvestris
GGAAAGTTATTTGATTGGTGGCATTCTGGAGCTTAGTGGATATTTGTATTTCATTAGTCCCAGAACAAATTTGCTTTCCTAAAAAAAAAAATCCAGTGCTTTAATTGTAGTTCTGCAAACTCGCTTGAGGTCCTGAAAGTCAGTTCATTTCCTTTTTCATGCATTAGGAATAGGAACAAATGCTGTGCTAGGCAAATCTTGTTGTGTTACAATCTGCAATAACAGTATATTAAGAGATATTGTTGTGTTTTAACACAGTAGTCCCAGGTAGACCTTGGGACTTCAGTGGACTGAGTGAGAAAGCTGATTTCTATCATGAATTCCCAGGGCAGTCAGTGAAGTGACAGGCCCTTGGTTAAATTGCGGTCTAAGGAATTAACACTGTACATTATACGAATACTTAAGGAGATAAGCCTCTGAAGTTACATGAATGTAATACTCTCTTAAGTTTACAAGATATGATGTTAGATTAAGTATCTTTTTTTTTCTTTTAATCAGATCATGACTTGTATGAAATTAGAACCTGTATAATGACATGCAAGCCATCTGTTTTTTCTCTTCAAAACTGAACTTTACAATTACTCTGGTTGTCCAACCTTAGATACTGTTGCTTTTTCAGGTGCCCATATCCTTAAATGCTTTGTCAGGTCAAAGCAAGGGACCACTGGTTTGTGATTTCACATTAGCTTGCTTAACCATCACTCCAGTGTCTTTTCTTCTTTGTGCCTTGCTTAAGTTATGAGTTAGCCAGTAAATACTAGTTTACAGTCAGTGTCTGGTATGCTTTTTGAGCCTGAATTTACAAAGCATTTTGACAGTTTTTGAGAGGTGATGAATATATCTCTCAGTGACTATAAAAGGAGTTGAATCTTCATCATCTCTAAAGGAAAAAAGGCAGCCTAGCAAACTGATGTTTTCTACAAGAGAGTAAATGCAGCCAGTGTTTTGATCTGTGCACTTTAAATAGCAGATGTCTTTGACAGCTCTTTTGTAGTCCAACTTCGATTTTGATGCACTAAATGTTCAGTCAGTATTTGCTGCTGCCTAAGCTGATAACATGTTGCTTTGAAAATTGCATCTTTCCAAAAGTCCGAAATGGATGTCAGTTACAAAAAGTGGGATCCAAAAGTTGGTGGATTCCCATGTAGGTTTCATTATGATCATCTTTATTAAAAAGGCTGTTGCATCATGTTGTATCACAGAAGCATGGCTGGGTTTCTTCCAACAGTGCTGTTAATGTGAGTTTCTGCTAGATTCTAAGTGAAATGAACTGGAAGTGCTGTGCTGTATTTCTCTTCCTTTACAAGAAAGAGGTGGCCAACCTGTGACACTTGAGCCAAGTGCCACTCCAGCATTTCTCTTACTAAGGTTATCAATGTGCCCAGCGCCAGGGCTGGGGCCTGACAGGCCTCTCTGGATCCAAGGGAGAGGAGCACATGTATCTCTGCTGGGCAGCAGCTGCTGTGGAGCAGTGGGCACCCTGTCTGACAGCGGCTCCTTCCTGGGCACTTTGCTGCGTATAGGACAGGCACGCTGTGTCTTCAATACAGGGAGATTTTAATTTGTGGCTCATGCAGTCAAAGGTTGGGCACTCTGGGGTTACGGGAATCTGTAATTTTTCGCAAGTAATTCCTGTCCAACTTCTTAAGTTGTGTGGCATTACAGTGTTGGTTCTTTCTATGTGAAACAGAAGATATGTATTTTTAATAAAACATTCTCATACAGATGCAGTTTATTTTGATTGATTTTGTGGAAAACTAATTGCTGGAATATGAAAGACTTTACCGTTGTTGATATTGATTACCTCTTTCAGATGCCTTAAGAAGGCTTAAAATGTTGTGTATACTGCATTTTAACTGCCTAATTTTATAGGACTCTTGCTTAAAACAAACAACAACAAAAAACACCCCACCAAACCAAACCACCTTCTGCAAACTTGATTGTTATAAAGTGTAATTTCCCTTTATTTTTATTGTAAGCTAGTCCTGAGAAGTTCTAGGATTCTTTTTAAAAGGAGGAGAGTGATTTCCCTTAATCTGGAGGATTCTTTTTCTCTGCTTGTGGCCAAGATGTTGTTGGCTGGTGACCAGGATCTGGCTCGGCTCCACAGCAGAGCCGAAGTATCAGCGTGACGTGGAAAAGCGCACAGTCCTCACCCTGTGCCCAAAGCCCTGCCTCTCTCCCTGTGTCAGTCTTGCCGCTTGCTCAGCCATTGCTTAACCAGTGCAATTTGCTAACCCAGCGGAAAACTTCCATGTGGGTTAGTTTAGTTAGTTTTCTTAGACTGGTAAGTTTGGTGGCATTTTAGCACCAAATTTTTTTGTTGTTGTTGTTACTTTTCCTGGACTTAAGTTTTGCATTGTGTTAGTGCCACACCAGAAAGGCGATGGTGGCATTAGCCATCCTCCTGCCCTCTCCCTTCTGCTGCGCTGGCTGTGTGAAAGTTGTTGGGACATCCCAGGGACTTGTAACAGTCCAGAACGATGGTAATGGTTAGTGATGCTTCGTTTCTGTTCCGTGCTGCTCCTGGAAACTGCAGCTTAGCTGCATTGCAGTTACTCAGGTACAGGGCAAAATACAAACCCTCTGAGCATTAGAAATGCTGATGCCATAGTGCAAGTTCACAAAGCAACCTGGATTATTTATGCAGAATATGATGAGACTTGCTGGTAATTCCTCTGTAGATTTCTAGTATTCTAAACCAGCATTTTAGTAAGTTGGTTTCTTACATGTTTGCAGCAGTAACATTTATATGAGAACAGTTCTCATGGAGTATGCACAGTGTAACGCAGTTGTTGCCAGTACTATAACTTGCTTGAGAGGGTAGAAAAATGATTTTATATTCTCTGCTTCTGTGGGTTCATTTCCTTCTTTGCTGTTGCTTTTAGACAGGCCTCCTGTCTCTGAGAGCTGCTATAAACCCAGGGGCTAGTTGGGTGTTGACATAAATACTGGGATGCAGAGAACTCAATTTCTTCCAAAACATAGGAGTGCCTCATTTTTTTCGTATTTCCTAAAAAAACTACCTCAGGTATTTGTGCTCATTGAAAATAAGGTTTTCCCGGTTTATTTCACAGGAATCGAGTTCACATATGTGGTTAAGCA
>NW_010414042.1:11334-21200 GCF_000710305.1 Buceros rhinoceros silvestris
TTTCAGCAGGTATGCAATGTTCCTTATTCCTTTGTATATCCACCAAGCAGGCAGGTAACACACCTCAGAAGCAGCATAAGCTTTTGTGTGTTTATTGTTGTTGTTCCATTGCTGCATCAGCATACATCAAGCTGGACTCACAGAGGCCTCATCAAAGGGTTAGAAGGTGGATTCTGATTTCACAACTGCTTTTTATGTTCCAAACAGGCAACTTAGTCATTCAGGTATTGGGCTGCTAGGGATGGAGACTTGGCCTTTTGGGTTTAGCAGCTGCAAGGAGAGATTTTAAGGCTGAGCACGGGGCAGTAGAAATTGTTGTGAGCTGAAGGGGATCCGTGGTTAGGGCTGGTTTGAGGAGAGAGACCAGAAAGATGGACTTGAAGGGCAGGGTTGTTCTAGTTTCTGTTCTAACAAAGAGAAAGCATCACTCTGCACCAAAGAGTCCCAGAATATAATACGCAAGCTTTGAAAACACAGTATATAAGTACAGCTGAAGCCATACATGTCCTTGGGAACCACAAGGACCCAAGAGCAGAAGACCACTTCCTAGCTACACACCACACCAGAAGCTGCTGTGTAGCCGCTGTTGCCAAGGGTGGCATTTTAGCACCAAAGCTTGGCACTCTGCAATCTCTCTGTATTCTCACTACCCCATATTACACCACTTCCACCAGTTAGAGGGTCTGTAACCACTGGTACTGCGCTATTTTTCTTCCCAAAGCCAAAATCATAAACAAATATGTGTGATCCTTTACAATTTCACACTGGAGTTTAAATAAACCCTAGCAGTTATGTAAAAAAAAGTGTTTCCTAAAACAGATCCTGGATGTATGTTACTGCTGACACTCTTTGACTTGCTATTTAAAAGGTTTCAGCATGTGATTCCATGATGGGTTTAAGCAAATGTAAATGTTGTCTGCTACCAAAAGATGAAATCCCATCTTCTTGCTCCTTTTACTATTTATCTTCTTCTCTGCTTATTTAGTTTTCAGTCTCCCAGGTGGCTAATCTGGTCTGCCTTCTGGTCATGAGCTCTACTGCCAACACAGAGGAGGCAGTGGGAACATGTGAGTGCAAGTGGAAGGGCAAGGTGGCAGCCTTAAGCTAATTCTTCAGGAGCAATTGACATAAAGACTGCCTTAATTTGAGGGTTTTTATAAGGTGAGTTGTGTAGAAATTGTTGAAAACTGCTGCATTTGGAGAAGAACATTGAATGTTTATAAGCAAGGCAAAAAATCATGTTTCAAAATGTGTCAAAGTTTGCTCCCTTTCATTTTATCTTAATTCACTTAGAAAAAGAAGGTATGGCAAGGAAAATAGGTGATGAAGAATTAAAAAGAGACTACTTTTTTATTGAATTTGAAGATTACACTGCTTTAAACTATATATGTCTTAAATCTCAACTGATAATAATATTAGCAAGGAAAAGAGCTGATTTTTTAATGGATGAATAGTGCCAGATATGAAGGTATTTGCATTAGCTTATAGGTTAGATCCAAAGAGCTTAGTCTTACCTCTGAAGACTCAGCATCATGGATGACTACATTGCGCTGTTTTGACTCTAATCGAGTCAGCAACAATAAAATGCTCAGGTTTTCTGCTGCTAAGGTGTTCTGTAGACAGGTTGAATTTCCTGGCAGAAGTATCACCTCAGGAAGCAGCTGACAAGGAATTACATTCTCACAAAATAGGCACAATGGGAGGGCCTTATTTTTTTTCCAGTACAGCTGCAGATAAACCAGACTTCACAAATCTGGCTGCCTTCTGTGGCTGCCTGTTCTGCTTGATTACCAGCCCAGTCATCAAAAAAAAAATTCACTTTTCTGTTCTTTCTCAGGCTTGTGGTGCAGACACCTTCAGATCTGACTTGCCAGCTGCAACTCTGACCAAATGCTGTTGAATTCCACAACTGCAGAGGTGAGGACATTTCCCTTGCAAATCATTTGGAGAGTCAGCCTGACAGCAAGGAAGGAGCTGGCTCTGCAAGCTTGGTGGCCCATAGGCGGCCACACAACGCATGAGGTTTCTTGCATGGCAATTCAGTAAATACTGAGGTGCTGGTGGGGCTTTTGGCAGTTCTTTTATCAGCTGCTGCCGCTGGGTTACACAGTTCAACATCTATTACGGTACGTCAGTTCCAATTATTTTGCAAGTACACTTTCAAACGCCATGCGGCTGTACCTCAGTTAGCCAAGGAGTTATGGGAACCTGGAGAACCACTAATCTTAGCGGCTGATGCCTGTATGCCTCACTTGAGATGCCATCTGAAAGCTGTAATTCTCTCAAGCTCTCAGCATTAATCTGCTCCTGTAGGAGATCCTGAACGAATCCTGATCGGGTAGAACAGAATTTGCTTGGACTAGATTTCGCTACTCACAGTAAGATTGAAACTCATCAGAGACTTTTTGGTTTAAAACACAGGGAAAGAACGGAAAGGTCTTATTAGATCACATGAAAACAACATGATTTGATGAAATATGCCTCTGAGCTGCTTGTGTATGCATACTGAAGGAGAAAACCCACCACACCAGTTTGACTCTCAAGTCAGCTAAGTAAATTACTATTTCTCGAGAAGAAAGGTTGTCTTTGACAGTTTCTGCCCGTAGAAAATTGTCCTTTTCTCCTAAGATCCTTTCTGTGCATCATAGCTGACTTTGTTTCATAGGCAGCCACAGTCTCCTCTCCCTGCTGTCCTAACACAGGCAAGTCAGTTCTCTGGGTCCAGATGTCCACAGCAGCCCTCCAGTAGGCATCTTTTACATGATGATATCTCAGGTGACGCCTCCTTTTTACAGGGCACCAGAGGTGACATGAGGGACTGTAGACACTTCTATATGGTCTATCATAGATAACATAGCCTACAACTGGATTTGCTTGATTCCTACTGTGAATGAGCAAAGTAAAATTGATCATGCTTCCTGTGTTGGTTCTGGAAAATATTTTTCTCACAGCTATTTTTTGCATTTTGTTTTGTTGATTGATAATCCTCTCCTGTACACATTTATACATTTCTTTATTTCTGTGCCCAGCTGTCACATCTTTCTCCTAACAAGCATAAACACAAGTTCCTAGTGGCTGAAAGCACTGATCTCTTTTCCTGGGCTCTTAAAGTTTCCTATGTGGCTCGAAGTGATTATTGTATTTCCTGGAAATAACGTCTCTGTCCAGCCATCATGCATATTGTGTCTCTTGCTGGATAAGTGCATCACTGTGACTGAACATAAGTAGGGAGAATGTAGCAGAAGGCAGGACTTCCTTTTCCACTGGCACAGGCATAAAGGAAAACAACAGAAATTTAGGCATCAAGTTTAAATTGAAAATCCCCGTTTGGTGTATGATCCAGTCATAAACAAATCTGCCACCCACTGTCTAGAAATAAATGATCTGTGAATCAAAACAAGTATTTGATCAGAGTTGTTTTGAAAATGTCTGAAGTGTAAAGGCAGACTCTAAATTCCTGCATTCTCAACATCACAGATCTATATCACGAGCCAGGAGATTTGGGCAGGATGCTGTGTCCACAGGAACAGTTGTAATGCTGCTACTTCCCGAAACAGTAGTTCTTTGGTCTGGATCATTCAGTTGAGTCCATACTGTGAAACCAAGTAACATGGTAATCAACACTAACTTCTCTGTATCTTAACTTCTTCAAAGGAGCAAAACAAAAGTAGTTGCTGCAGTCGAGACTGCAGGGTGATTAATTCTGGGAGATTTACTGGAATGACATTCCTATTTCTAGATATGGGGATTTTATATTGCATATGGAAGAAGACTAGAAGGGATTCTTTTCTGCAATGGTGTAGAACTGGTATTGCACAAAAATCCTGGAATATAACTAGGTACAGGTACAATTTCTTAATTAGCCTGAATTAAAGTGATGGAGAGAGGAAGATAGACCAAAGCTACAGCAAGATGTTTTGCTGTTAGGATTCTTGAATTATTTCTGTTGATTCAAGGAGCAAATTATTTCAGCACTTTATATATAAAATGATCAGAACAGAGATTTATGAGATATCAGTACTACAGCCTTTTCATAGCTATACAGCATTCTGAATCGAATCCTAGTCTGCAGCAGGGGGAAGAAAAGCTGAAGCGCTGACAAGCCAGGAAATACACAGTATTAAGAAAAAGATCCACTGTCCAACTGAAAGAGTATGTGAACTCATATAGATTGTGAAATGCCAAGAGAAAATCTGGACCCCTCACAGTTTAGAAAATGAAGTAAATAAGAGCAGCTGTGTGGGTAATTACTTTTCCCATACTTTGGCATTAAATTGTTAGCTGATCTCAGTTCTAACAAAAGAAATATTTCAGAAGTTAGATAAAGCCTGGGAAATAGCAGCCAGGGGATGTTTTCTGTCAGTTTGTTAAGCCAATAGCTTAAATCAAGTGGAGTTATTAATTGCTGGAATGCAACAGGACCCTTCTTTTGTTGGGCTGTTCCATTTTGTGACTCTCCTGCTTACCCTACCCCAACTGACTGATCTACAATGTCTCTCTTGCCCCAGCTATGACTGAGGAGATTTAATAAGGCAAAGTCCACGACAAGAACAAAACATGCATTTAAGTCTTGTTACATTAATTTGTTCTGTGGAAAAAAAGAATCTTGGAAACAGATTTGTCTCAGAGCAACAGCAATTTGGCATTACAACCATGTTCCTGGGGAAAGCCTGTGCCCAGTTAAATCACAGGGCAGAAAGCACAGGAAATCACAAGTTGCTTGACTTAATTCACAGCTGGATGAATGCTGTTCAGCACAGTCTTCAGATACAGAGGTGCTGTAGCAAGAGCTGTGGAACTTATGTGAGATGTATTGATGAAAGTCAAGTTGTCCTTCAGTTATAATTGTGGTGTAGCTGAGTTTTAGGGATGTCCCTGTGTGCACACTCAGTGAGCTAAACTCACTAACTCTCTGGGTGGTCCAGGAACTCCTCAGCACAGAGAAGAGAGCAAAGGTGACAGACCCAGTTCCTCACGACCTCCACAACAAAGTACCTAACTCTTGCAGGACATCTTCAGGGGGGATTTCAGACAGTCCTGAGAATTCCTCCCAGGCAGCTCCTGCTCTGCCAAGACAAATTTCTATACCTAAATGTGTCATTTAACAACCTGGGTGGAGAAAACTGGCCATTTCGGAGACTCCTGGTGGTTTCTGCTGCAAAACTGACCAGACTGCACACAGATACGACACTTGTAAATTATCTGTAGAAGCTGTTCCTGTAGATGCAGAAATGGTCACAAAGAACAGTCTTTTTTGCACATTGTTAATACAGTAAGAGTTTTAGTTTAAATTAATCTATAGCAATGGGTAATGCATATGCTGAAGTAGTTGCAGAGGATCGGGGGCACCTGGGTTGTGAGGACTGAGGAGAGAAGCTGTTAGGGGAGTCTCATCTGATCCACCGACTCCTGTGGGTACCCAGGCTGCAACCAACCGACCTGTTTGGGAGATCTGAATGATACCTTGCGCCGAGGTCCCAGTCATGATTTTTCTTAAACAAACACTCTGTCCATTTTCTGTGCAACACCACTCAGCAAAAACAAACAAACAAAAAAAAAAAACCACCCAGCCCTTTCATCCAAGAAATGCTGCATTTAACAATTATGTGTCTGTATAAGTGTCTATATGTGTCTATATAAGTCCAGGGGCTTTCAGAATAAATTAGTTAGCCCTGCTAGAACTGATCAATTCAGTATATATTACATTAGAAAATTCATCAGTCTCCCTTGTTTGAAATATTAGAGAAGACTAAATGTTAACAGCTGTTTATGCATTGCCAGATTTTAACCAAAATACGAGTTTTCAAGCACTCAGCCTGTCATTTTGGTCACAGTAGTATTACCGTAAATCTAACAATAGACTGTAATTCAGTTTGACTGTGATTCAGTACTATTAACTACTCTGCAGAACACTGCACATAGCAGTGCTATTCACAATTACTCCTTTTCACAAAAACCTCGCATGTAACATGAGCTGAGAAACCCAGAAGGCAAAAATGTTTGCTTAAGACCGTTTAACAGCCAGTTTAACCTCTGATTTAATCTCAGGGTTTGCCCGAGAGATGAAATTGGGCCATCGTATTTACAGCAAAAGTGCAAAAGCTTGAATAAAGCATATCACCTCCCCTCTACACTGCCTTGTTCTAATCCAGAGAAAATCTGTTTATGACACTTATAACTTCTAATTATTAAGATCTCTAAGAGTTCTGTTTCAGTGAAGATTATTCATGGAAGTGTGGTTATTATTAAGACAGAAAGTGCATACTGACTTAGAAGATCTAATTGTCTTTGTTTGACCTTGAGAAATAGCCTGAACTTGCGGCTGCACCTTTTCCTCTGTAAAATGGTATTAATAATACTTTGAATTTTAAGAAGACAATTGTAAAAGCCATTTTATTAAAATCTGAATACACTTTTAAGAATGACTATATGAAGGTGCACATTCTTATTCAGCAGATCTGCTCCCTGCGTGTATTTAATCACAGTTAGTACCCAACTTTAACAAAGTACTAGACCTCACATGCACCATCTTGCACGATTTCAGCAAAGCCTTAATATGAAGCCAATGTGCATTTAAGCTGGTTTTGCAACTGAGAAGAAAAAAAAAATAAGGAGAGGTCCTCTAATATCCCTTCCCTGGCGTATTAGTTGTGTCCTCACAATTCCTCCTCCACTATACCAGCACTAGAATTTCGTCCTCTGCTCAGTAACACAGATAGGGTATGACTGATCTAGCTGAAAAACAAACTTTCAGCTCCATTAGCTCATTATAGGACTGCAGATTTTTTTTTTCATATACCACAATGCATTCAGGGAGAAAGAAGCCCAGACTGCTTTTTTCAGTAACACTGATCTAACTACACATCAAATAGCAACCTAAAGACACATTCGTGCTTCAGCCAGCCACAAACTAAACCTTTTGAACAGTGTATTGATGGAGTAAAATGCCTTTTACCAGGGCCTGGTAAACAGCCCAACAGAGCAAAGAAAAGAAAAAGTGATATTCTAATCACTTACATGACCTACCAGCTGAAGTCTTTAGGCATGTAGGAATCAGACAAGCTGAGTAAACTCATTCACAATGATCAAGTGATGCTGTCATTAAGGGAATCAACTGAGAATGCACATAGATCACTTTTTCATGTTTTCTACACTCCATTTCCTGGGCGTGGTTACCCAATCAAGAAAAAAAGTGATTCATTACTGTAGGTATAGCTATTGGGAGAGAATTACTGTAGTTATTCATAAATTATATTAATGTTTTTGTCCCCAAAGAAATAACAAAGCTAGATCAGAGAAGATGGATGTAACAACACTTCTGAACAGCTAAAAAAGAACAAACTGGGGTTTTGTTCCTCCTGACCTATAACTCTTTGCTCCAGCTAAAAAAATACTTCCTTTGGAATAACCATGCTAGAAGCAACCCAAAGGAAAATCACAAATTCTGGCTTGGAGCTGTGTTATGAGACGTCATTCTTCACAGAAGACATAAAACCATCCAAAACAAAATATATAAAAATTAGCTAGAGGACTTCCCCTCTGCCTCAAACATAATACAGTACATTTAATCAAAATCATGTGGAATATAACATAAGCTTTTGAGAAAAAGAAAACTAATGAGAACAGCTATAATAAAGTCATTTCAAGGGCAAGTTTAGCTCCATAGCTACCCTAAAATGGCAATCAGCAACAGATGCCTAAGGAGAAACGTCAGAATAAAGCAATCATGCAATGCATCTTCCTTGGCAATTGCACACAGCTTCTGGCAGTGTGGTTCAGGGACTTTCTGAACCAGAGGTGACATCTTGGTATTTAGTAGCTATTAATAGGCATTTTCACAGAAAAAAAAAAATCCAATCTTTTTGGACTAATCTAAACTTTTAGCATCCTTAGTATCCAAAGACAGGTTTTCACACCTTACCTATACTTTAAGCACTTTCTTTTATTGTAGGTACTTTTGTTTTCAAACTTCTACTTGACAGTTGTGTTCAACGCCCTCCAGGTATTGTACTAGAAAAGAGGCATTCTGTGTTCCCTTTTTCTGTGCCACTAGATGACTTTATACATCCCCATCGTACGTCTCCTTAGCTATAGTCTATTGAATTATTACTATGTATGTAAACATTTCCTTATCTTTGGTAGTCTGTCACTCATCTGTGTGTCTTTACTAGTCCAAGAGCGTGTTTCAAGAGACTCAAGAATGCAGAAAACAGGAGAAAAGGAAGTGTTTCAGAGCATAAAGATTTACAGACTTAAACACGTGGCAAAATATGGTCTTCAGATGACCCTGCTCATTGCAGGGTGGTTGGACTAGATGACCTTTAAACGTCCCTTCCAACCCAAACCATTCTGTGATTCAGCCAGCTGAAGCCATGAATCAGTATCGTCCTACATAAGCTCAAATAAAACCATCTTTGTTTCCATATGGCCCATATACCCATACTTTGGCTTTATTTTTCTAACACTTCCTGAAGACTGAGAGGCAGAGACTGTAGAGCTGCTGGCAGTCCAAAGATGATACAGAAAAAATGAAATGTAAACAACTTTTTAATGCACAGGTTGAAACTCAATTTAAGGTAAGGGAAACTTCCAATCAGCCCCTTCTAATCTGCCAAATCTCTCACAAAGTCATTGCAGTGCAGTATAACAGTCAGCTTTGAAGGCCAACAGCCTTAGAACCAAGCAACAAGACTCACGTTTTTTCCCTTTAATTTTATGCACTGTCCTAAATCACTGGAGTTACTAACTGCAGTTACCCTAACTCCCTCTGAACTGTTTCCTGGAGCTATCCATCTCTTACAGTGTGGGATTTTAGAGAGATTAATCTCTGCAGTAAGATGAATCTGGTGTCTAAAGTTAGATAGGATGGTCAAGGTCAAGCGCTGTGAAGAAAATTCATCTTATTCCTCGTTAAGGCTCGAGTGCATTTGCAAAAGCATCTCAAACAGCTCAGATCTGCTCTCCCTATGCCCACAAAGCAGCTGCAATACTTGCAGTAATAACAACGGTGACATTGCGCAAGACTAATAAAAAAGTGGTCTAAACTCTGCTGTGTTTGAGAAGGAAGGTCACAAGCAACTAGAGTCACTGCTGACTGAAACAGTGCCGTACTTAGAAGGAGTGTTTGCTTCATGCTTGAAGCAGAGTCATTGAGCACTAAAAAAAACCCTACACCAGTACTTCAGCTGCTTGATTGCCCAATATCAAACTTCCCATTCCTGAACACAATCACAGAGAAGCTAACAAAGTTCAGCTATAGGATCATTTAATTAAAGCAATGTTTGCTATCAAAGCATGGCAAGGTATCTCACTTCACTGGACATTGAGGACTCAATTTGGTGCCTAACCACAGTTGTCTAGGGCTACTGAGACGCCCTCAGTTCCCTACGTGTCCTCACCCTTCCATCTCAGATGGTTTGGTGTCTGTTTCTTTCATTCCTGTGTTGTATCTTGCAGCCCTAGCTGGGTGTTTTGTATACCGTGGGTGCTTCAAAGAGAGCTGCATGCTTCCGTTAAGGCCCGAAGAGGTGGGTCACTGTGGAAGTGAACAAATAATTAGCCTTTTAAAATGGGAAGGTCATGGCGATTTTTTACATTTGACTCCATTTTTTTATTCCCTTCTCTGGCCAGCCCTGACTTGAGGGTTCCTTTGTTGGCTTTGGCAGCCTCCTGGCTACCCTCACTGAAAAATGACACCAGCAAGCCGGACACAGGGGAGGGATCCTCGCCGCTTCCCTGGCCTCACCCGATGGGAAAAGCCCACACTGTAAAGGCAGGAAAAAAGAGAGTCCAATCAAAGCAACAATGAGCCTTGAGGGAGGGGAGAAAATGCCTGGCCAGTCACAGAACGGACCCCACACACGACT
>NW_010414043.1:0-3791 GCF_000710305.1 Buceros rhinoceros silvestris
GGCTCGCACTGTGCAGGCCTCTCCCGCCTCCTGGTGCCGCCCCGGGTTGCTCTCACCTGCCCGTCCCGGCTCTGTCCCTCGGGGCTGCCGCGCTGTCTGCCGCGCAGAGCGCGCCGTGCCCCCTCCCCGCCCGGGCTTGGCTGGTGCAGCTCGCCTGCCTCCCCTAGCTGTCTCACCTGCCCGTCCCGGCTCTGTCCCTCGGGGCTGCCGCGCTGTCTGCCGGGCAGGGCGCGCCGTGCCCCCTCCCCGCCCGGGCTTGGCTGTTGCAGCTGTCCTGCCTCTCTTAGTTGTAGAGGGCGTTTCTTTATGGTGCCACAGCGTTGAGTTGTGACATTTTCAGGAACCGTTTGCTTTAAGCTGTTGTTCGGATGGCAACGGTGGAAATATCTAAAACCATGGGTACGTGTTCGTTATTTTCTAAGTAAGAGTGACTATAGGTATGAAGGTTGTCCTTGTAATAGCAGCTCTTGTGTTAGTTCTGGACAAGATCAGTCTCGTTTTAGTAAGTGTTGGTTGGTTGTTTTAATGAAAGCCTACAAGAAGGAAAGTTGTGCATGCACAGCGTGGAAACATAGCAGCTGTCACTCTTCTGTAGGTTGCTCACTATTTATAGATGAAAAGACAGGTGATGTCCTTTGCCTTCCTTTTGTAGTGGTTCCTTTTTTGGTCTAGAAGAGATGGTGGAAGGTTATCTGTGATCCTCTGAGAAGAGAGATGAGTGCTGTCTCTGGTTTTGGACTCAGAGGCACTTTTCTGTCAGCATTTACCCCTTCATAGCTGAGGCTGGAAGTGGCCAAACAGAATCTCCTCGATACATGGCATGACCAAGTAGGCCTCAAACGGTTCCCAGCTAGTGTTTGTTTAACCTCACGCGTTGGGGATTAGCTGAGTAGGTAGTGGCATCTGTCCCATTGCTACTGAGACCTTGCTGTAGGACCAGGCTGCCCCTTTCTTAAAAATTCCTGTCATGTTTTGCTTGGTTTTCTCCACAAACCAAGGTATCTGATTAGTCTAAATGCCTTTTCCAATTTGCCATTTTCAAAGAGAGTTTGTGTGGTTGCAGTAATGAACATGATCGTTCTCAAGTTAAAGAATTCTTTGAATCAATAAACTTCCTGTTTCTCTCCAGGAGCCAGTGGTGCTAACAGATACGAATCTGGTTTATCCTGCCCTGAAATGGGACCTGGACTACCTCCAGGAAAACATTGGCAATGGGGACTTCTCGGTGTATAGTGCCAGCACACACAAGTTTTTGTACTATGATGAGAAAAAAATGGCCAATTTTAAGAACTTCAAACCTAAGTCAAGCAGGGAAGAGATGAAGTTTGCTGAGTTTGTCAGTAGACTCAAAGAAATACAACAAAAAGGGAGCGCTGAGAGGTAAGTGATATGTGGAGGTTTCTTTGCTTGTGCAAATCTAAGTACAGGGTGAGTTTCTCTTCAGTGTGACTACATCTCATACTACATTGTCTGTTTCTTTCTCTTCTTTCTTGGCTTTGAGTGTGCTTTTTCCAAGAGAGAAGGCAGTCCTTGAGCTTAAAAATGCATTTTTCTTCCAGCATTGCTTACAGTAGCCTGTATGTAATAGTGTGATCGTTAATACAGATGTTTGATTCCTCTGATCCTTTATGTCCAAATGTAAGCATGGCTTTAAAGTAACTTGACACTGAAACATGCTGGGTTTCCTGAGCCCTTTTTTGCCCTCATGCACTTCTAGCAGAAGAGGTAACTCTTATCTCATAGGAGTTAGAGTGGTGGCATTTATCTGGGGATTATTCATGAGTGTGTTTGATATTTGATAGTGGCCAGTCTGTTTACCATTTCCTCCTACACTGTGAGGGAGTTGTTCTTGCTCTTGAATTACCTTTTTCCCTAGTGATTGTTCAAGAACAGCGTTCAGTTCTCTCCTGTCCCAGGAAGTCTTTCAGCAAAGTTTGGTGACTTTTTGAAACTGTTTCCTTCTAAAGATCTTTGTGGTGCGTGGACAGAACAAAATCTCTAGGAGTTATGTCTCCTTGTTTTGAAATCTTTCTGAAGAGATGAAGAGATAAGTCTTTATGTTTGTGACAAAGCTTAATACTTGATTTGTGCCTGTGTCTGGGAAAATACAGGTTATATCTGCAGCAAACCTTGAATGACACAGTTGGAAGGAAGATTGTGGTGGATTTCCTTGGCTTCAACTGGAACTGGATTAACAAGCAGCAAGGGAAACGTGGCTGGGGTCAACTGACTTCTAACTTGCTTCTTATTGGCATGGAAGGTAAGAAGTTTCCTCCGACTGGAGGGGAAGGGGGAAGGTTTGGTCAGCAGTTCTGTATCTGTTTCAGGAGGGATGTATTTTCAGTAATTGCTAATCGTATTCTGAGACCTGTTTATTCTTTGAACGCTTCAGATGCTGTAGATTTAAAGTGCTGAGAGTCTGCAGGTTTAAAATGCGGAAGTGTTTACAAGTTGAGCAAAGTTAGTCTGCTGGGCTCTTCTTAGCATGTCCAACGTCTACCCAGGAGAAAATGTTGATTATTCTGTGAAGAGTTTGTTCTTATTTGAGTTGGTACACTGTGGGGAGAGATTCTTTTTCAATTAAGAGCGGAATTTCTTTTTGGGAGGTTAGAGGGCACTGGATAACTTGAAGATGGATAAATTCTAAAAATGTCTGGATAGAGTGCAATTCCAGATCCATGTGGAGACTGACTCATAGGCAGGTGCCTTAGAAGACAGAGGTGCTACTGCACTGCTGACAAGGAGAGCATTCTGGCAGAAAAGTGATCTCAGTAACTGGGCAAGGAACATACGCAGCTTTGTGAAGTGGGATGGCTTGTAATCAAGGGGCCCTCACATCCAGTTGTAATTACTTGGCAATTCATGGCTGTTCAGTTCTGGCAGCAGGTGTTTTTCATCTTTGCAACAAGTCATACTCAACTTACGGTAATTTGATTTGCCTCTTGTTTTACTAGCTGAGAGAAGAGAAGGTCACGTAAAAGCAACGCGCCTTCCCTACGGATCATAAGACAATCACTAAAATCCTAGTATCAACAGGTTATGCACAAGAACCAAAGAGTTGTCTTGAACCAGTATGTGCTAGAAGAAGTAGTGTCCTTGCAAGAGCATGTGATTATATGATCTATTTAATGAAGTTATGGGGTTAACGGTTACCTTAATTCTCTTTAGTGAAAATACATATAAAGAGCAAGCCGAAAGAATAATGTCTGAATTGGCAAACAGCCTGAAAAACCTAGCTGTGAGGGGTGCAAAATGCCCCACTGTATTTAAAGATTTGTTTAAATTTAAAATCTAGTGGTGACAGTCAAGCTTCATAACTGTTAATCAGGCAGAGGGGGTGATATTGGGGGCCCCAATGACAAAGAGATGTTTACTTGTTTTCTTGCAAAACTATTAGGACTTTTTTCCAAATCGGACTATGAGACTCCTTTTCTGTAGACTAATAATTTCTGAAGGTCCGTTCCACAACTTGTCATCTAAACAGAGTGTTTTATGAAAAACCTTCCTGTCAACATTCACCATCTGCTGTTCATGGAAACAAGCTGGAAATCTTAATCCCGTAGAGCATAAGTTGCTGAATGGGGATTTATCATGGAAATTAAGTGGAGTGGCCACGGCTCAATAGAGGCTGACTGATAGAGTGATCAGTCTGTAACATTTCTGTTGTCATTTTCCTTGTTTAGGTTTCTGAATGTGTGGGAGTGTATCTACTGTCTTTTATCAAGGGATATAATTTGCTTCTGTCTTTCATACCTGTACGGAGAGTAAATTGTTTATCATCTTTTCTCTCT